>NC_141549.1:1397500-1550000 GCF_021556685.1 Rattus norvegicus | reverse complement strand
AGCTGGGCCTGGAGGACAGTTGTTAGGGTTGTGCTCCAAGCTTTCTGTCAGATGAGTCCTCAGGAGGCCTGGATGAGCTCAGAGCACAGCTCCATCCAGATGTGAGGGATTAGTGTTGATCGAGGGGAGTGAGCTCACCCCAGCCTCTTTCCTGGAGGGCTTCTGGAGCCAAGTTAGATCTCCTCACAGACTCTGGAGAACAGTGGAAGAAGAGCAAAGGCGTGTTGCTCAAGACACCCACAGCTGCTGGCTTCTCCTGGGTAAGGGGACTCAGCAGGGGCAGGTGATCCTCTTAGATCAGTGCTTCCCAACCTTCCTAATGGAGCGGTCTTTTCATACAGTTCCTCATGTTGTGGTGACCCCTGCCATGAAATTATTTCTTTGCTACTTTGTAACTGTAATTTTGCTACTGTTACAAATTGATGTAAATTGCTGATATGCATGGTATCTGGTGTGACCCCCAAAGAACCCACAGGTTGAGAACCACTGTCCTAGAGTAACCTGGCTGAAGGCCTCTAGGCTGGGTATACAGGGAGTGTGTGTTTGCAGACTCCCACCAGGACGCCTTCGTCTTCCCCAAACAGCCCACCCTGGACTAAGAAGAGCTCTTCTTGCCTCCCACAACTCTCCTGGCTGAGCGCCCAGCTTAAGCTGAAACAAATGTGGAGTCCCCTCACCGAGGCTAGTCTGGATCTCTGTCTCTCACAGGCATCTCGGATCACCGAGCACAGCCTTCCAGCAGGAAGGCCTGAGCTGAAGGTCTTTTCTTCATCGTCCTTGGCATTGTGAATCTTCTCACTTAGCCCAATCACGGCTTCTGCTTTTAGCTAACAGTTCCACCAGGCAGAGGACATGGCAGTAGTGAACAGTGTGTACCACTCTTATGAAGGACCCCGCTTCAGTTCCTAGCCCCTACATTGGGTGGCTCACAACTGCCTGTAACTGCAGCTACAGAGGGTCTGGGGCCCTCTTCTGGGCTCTGTGGGCACTTGCACTCACATGCACAAATGCAGACACTATAGAGTTTAAAATAAGTGTCTGGGTGGGAGAGATGGCTCAGCAGTAAAGAGCACTTGCTGCTCATGAAGAAGTCCTGGGTTCAGGTCTCAGCTCCCACAAGGAAACTCACAACCATCCTGTCTGTAACTCCAGTTCCAGAAAAGTTGATGCTCTGTTCTGACCTTCTCAGACCCTGCATGGAAGTACATTCCTTCACGTCTGTTCCCTTTCTGTCCCTATGAGCATGGCTGTGTTTTCCAAAGTCCAGGAAAACACCCAGGACAATAGTACACAATTCTCTGGCCATGGCGAACTGATCTCCCTCCCTCCCTCCCTCCCTCCCTCCCTCCCTCCCTCCTTCCCTCCCTCCCTTCCTCCCTTCCTCTTCTTTCCTTCCTTCCTTCCTCCCTCCCACCCTCCCTCCCTCCCTTCCTTCCTTCCTCCCTCCCTCCCTCCCTCCCTTCCTTTTTTTCCCTCCCTCCCTCCTTCCCTCCCTCCTTCCCTCCCTCCCTTCCTCCCTCTTCCTTCCTCCCTCCCTCCTTCCCTCCCTCCCACCCTCCCTCCCTCCCTTCCTTCCTTCCCTCCCTCCTTCCCTCCCTCCCTCCCTTCCTTTTTTTCCCTCCCTCCCTCCTTCCCTCCCTCCCTTCCTTTTTTTCCCTCCCTCCCTCCTTCCCTCCCTCCCTTCTTCCCTCCCTCTTCTTTCCTCCCTTCCTCCCTCTTCTTTCCTCCCTTCCTTCCCTCCCTCCCTCCTTCCCTCCCTCCTTCCCTCCCTCCCTCTCTCCCTCCTTCCCTCCCTTCCTCCCTCCCTCCCTCCTTCCCTCCCTTCCTCCCTCCCTCCCTCCTTTCCTCCCTCCCTCCGTCCTTCCCTCCCTCCCTCCCTCCCTCCTTCCCTCCCTCCCTTCCTCCCTCCCTCTTCTTTCCTTCCTTCCTTCCTCCCTCCCACCCCCCTCCCTCCCTTCCTCCCTCCCACCCTCCCTCCCTCCCTTCCTTCCTTCCCTCCCTCCCTTCCTTCCTTCCCTCCCTCCCTCCCTCCCTCCCTCCTTCCCTCCCTCCTTCCCTCCCTCCCTTCCTCTTCTTTCCTCCCTTCCTTCCTCCCTCCCTCCCTCCTTCCCTCCCTCCTTCCCTCCCTCCCTCCCTCCCTCCCTCCCTCCCTCCCTCCCTCCCTCCCTTCCTTCCAAGCTTCCTGAAGAAATATCTGAGGTTCCAGCTTCTGACCTTTCCTTCCCTTCCTGCACACTATGCACATCCCATAGGGGACCGAGCTAACATTGAGCAGGGACATTCCTGTCTCTCTTTTCCAGTGTTAACCCTTCCTGCCACTTTAGGCTCCTCGCCCTCTCTACAGTCTGAATAATCTCCTCGTCTTCTCACTCCCAGTACAGCACCTGCTTCCAGGAGACAGGCATTTCCTAAGGTCTCGGGCACATCTAATGCCTCAGATAGACCCACTGCAGCCCAAGTTCAGAACCAGGACGCTGGCACTTCTGTGTCAGAGTTGGTGGTGCCAGGTCTAACCTCAGTGAATGAGGAGAATCATGAGTCAAGAGTCGAGGAGGTGTACTAGTTAGGGTTCTCCAGAAGGTGATAGGGACACATGACTAAGAATGAATTGATTGATCTATAGAAGGTGGATTCCTGAGGAGGCTCACAGGCTGTGGTCCAGCTAATCTGACAATGGATGCCTTCCAACAAAAGGTCCAAAACCCAGTAGATGCTTCGTCCATGAATCTGGAATATCCAGCTGGTCTTCAGTTTTTCTGGAATCCCAAAGAAGTAGGCTCTTATGTTGGTGACGGAAAGGGTTTGCCAGTAAGAGCAAGAAAGCGAAGAGAGCAAACTCCTTCCTTTGTCCTTATCTTGTTTTGTTTTGTTTTGTTTTGTTTTGTTTTGTTTTTTGCTGTGTAGCCCTGGCTGTCCTGGAATGCTCTCTGTAGACCAGGCTGACCTCAAACTCAGAGGTCCAACTGACTGCCTCTGCCTCCTAAGCACTGGGATTTAAGGCATGCTCCATCACTGCCTGGCCTTCCATGTCTGCCAACGGAAGGTAGAGCTTGTATTAAAGACAGATTTCCCCACCTTAAAAATCTGTACTAATAAGTAATTAATCCAAATAATTAAGATAAAACCCTCGAAGGTGTGCCCAGCATCTTGGGTCTTAGATAATT
This sequence comes from Rattus norvegicus, assembly GCF_021556685.1. Lineage (NCBI taxonomy): Eukaryota > Metazoa > Chordata > Mammalia > Rodentia > Muridae > Rattus > Rattus norvegicus. The sequence continues at coordinate 1,546,836 of NC_141549.1, read as the reverse complement.
CCAGATTTAGTCAAGCAGACCACCAAGGACAGTCAGCATAGTCGGTTTAACTATGATCTCACTAGCAGTGTGGCTCTGGGCGTGGGGAGCGGCAGCTCAGACTAGCTGGTTCCCAGTGCTGCTCAGTTTCCTCCCTGGGTTCTACCCGATACTCTCTGGCTGGTCATTTCTAGCTTAGATTACTGCCGACACTGTCTCCCTCCAAAGTCGCATTCCTCCACATTCTCCAGGTCCCTGGGTCCAAGTGCTGTCCTTGGCTTTGATCCTGAGACCCCTTTCTAGTTGAGACCCATTACTCTGCAGGCGTTCCAACTCCCTGGACAGTTTGTCCAAGGAAGTCATGCTTCTCTCCATGTCTTTGCAAGCAGTCAAAACCTTTCCTGTCTTGGTGCTACACAGCCTAGACACTACCTCCTTGAGAGTGCCCTCCTAGGTCTGGAGACAGGGGAGTATTAGGGTGGTGCCTCATGTCTTCATCCCCTGCATGACCTCATGTCTCATTTCAGAATCCCGCTCCCCTAAGCCTGGTATTTTGCAGAGCCCTCTAGTACCTCAAGGGAACCACTGCCTCCACGGTGACAACACTTGTCTTCCTTACAGCTGCTGAGTCCCCCAGTGGCCCTGGAGAAGATCTAGCTTGGAGCCCAGGCTGTGACAGACACATGGCTGTCCAAGGCCGGTTGAACATTGTGGAAGAGGTAAGGAGGGTATGGGAGGAAGGGATCGTGAAGCTTCACGGCCATCTGCCAGGCTGGAAGCTTTGTGGAGTACAAATGTTCGAAAACCCAGGCTGGTCCCATTCCTCAGAGGCCAGGTTAACAACTCCATGCTCTAACTGGGATGTTCAGTTGGGTAATGTCTTATACACCCTTCCTCCTAGTCCTAGGAGGTATTGCTTGCACACAGCCTGCGATTTTTCCCCTAGTGGGAAGTACTGGTTGGTTTTGTGCATCGATTTGATGTGAGCTGGAGTCATCAGAGAGGAAGGAGCCTCAGTGGAGAAAATGCCTCCATAAGATCCAGCTGTAAGGCATTTCTTTCTTAAGTATCGAGTAATGGGGGAGGGCCCAGCCCACTGTGGGTGGTCCCATTCTTGGGCTGATGGTCCTGGGTTCTATAAGAAAGCAGGCTAAGCAAACCATGAGGAGCAAGCCAGTAAGCAGCACCCCTCCATGGCCTCTGCATCAGCTCCTGCCTCCAGGTTCCTGCTGTGGTTGAGTTCCTGCCCTGACTTCTTTTTGGTGATGAACAGCAGTGTGGAAGTGTAAAAGAATAAACCCTTTCCTCCCCAACTTGCTCTTTTGGTTTCGGTGTTGCAGCAATAGAAACCCTGACCAAGACACCAGGGAAGGGGGGGAGATTCAACCATCAAGTTTTGTGGGGAATCATAACTTAGGGTCCATTGCTGAAAACATCTTTGCTTTGTTTTTGTTTTTGCTTTTTGAGACAGGGATGTTCTGGAACTCACTCTGTAGATCAGGCTGCCCTTGAACTCAGAGAAATCCACCTGCCTCTAACTTCTCGGTGCTGGGATTAAAAGCATGGGCCACCACACTCTTTGTTGCTGTTGGGTTTTATTGGCTTGTTTGCTTTTTGCACAGGGTCTCTCTCCTGCCTCTTGAGTGCTAGGACCACAGGCATGGACAACCCCTACACACACACACACACACACACACACACACACGCACGCAGAGAGAGAGAGAGAGAGAGAGAGAGAGAGAGAGAGAGAGAGAACTTCAGCATGTCATTTACATCTGGTCAAGATGGCAGCAGTCCCTGGGCCCGGTGTTAGATTATGTTATTTAGCAAGTTTAACTACCATTTAATTATATATACTGGTGTATCAACATTTTAATTTGGGGAGCCAAGGAAATAGCTCAGTCTCTAAAATGCTTATCCTGTAAGCATAAGGAGCCAGGTTCCATCCCCAGAGCTCACAAAACAGGCACTGTGGCGTCCTGGCACTGAAGAGGAAGAGACAGGAGGATCCCTGAGGTCACAGCAGTCAGCCTGGCCTAACCATGCAACAGTAAGAGAGCCTGGCTCACAAGCAAGACGAGTCCAGTGAGATGGCTTACCTACTGGGTATCTACGTTCAAGCTTAATGAGTTTGATCCCAGGGACTTACTCCCCCCCCCCCCCAGCCCCCTTCTCTCCTTTCTTTCTTTGTTCCCCTTAGACGGGGTTTCTCTGTGTACCTAGCTGTCCTGAACCTCAAGGATCCTCTTCCCTCGGCCTCCCAGGGCTGGGATTAAGGTGTAGACCACCACTGCCAAGCCCCCAGGGCTTTCAAAGTGGGAAGAGAGAAGTGACTCCTGCAGAGGTTCTCTGACCTCTCCACACACACTCCCAGTGGTGTGAGTGTGCATGCCCCGCCCCCACCCTGGACACACACACACACACACACACACACACACACACACACACACACACACGGGCAGCTCCTAAGATTGACTTTTGCCCTTTCTGCCACTTACCCTCAAGACAATTAATAATAATGTAGCTGGTTTTCTTATTTTTCTTTTTTTTTTTTTCCCGGAGCTGGGGACCGAACCCAGGGCCTTGCGCTTCCTAGGTAAGCGCTCTACCACTGAGCTAAATCCCCAGCCCCCTTATTTTTCTATTTTAAGCATGAACGCACTGTTCTGACATGAGGCCTATTGGCTTTATTAGGTTGCCAGGAGCTGTAGCAACACACATCGGTTTCTTTAAAGCAAACCCCTAGAACAAACTTTAAAATCCCAAACCTGTCATTCGATGAATGGGCCACAAGGGGGCGGTGCAGCAAAAGGAATGTGCACTCTTATAGGCTCCTCCCAAACAAAAAGGTGCTTAGTGTCCCTGTGCAAAGCCATGCTGGCACATTTGAGTGTCAGACAGGAGGATCCTTAAAAGGACAAAGGGAGAATGCGGCCTGTGATGTTCTTACCTAGGGAAACTGAGCAGAGATTGGGTGACAGCCAGGACTGGACAGCACCCAGTTCCTTCTCCACGAGCTAAGGTAAAGTTGGCCAACTTCTGTGCTTGACTTTGCCCCACCCTCCCACTCCAGACGGTGGAGAAGACCGTGGAGCACCTGGAGGCAGAAGTGACAGGTCTGCTGGGCCTGCTGGAGGAACTGGCTTCAAACCTACCCCCAGGACCCTTCAGCCCCAAACCTGACCTGCTTGGAGATGGTGAGTGGCTCAGATGTCTGCTGGACCTGACATCTAGGGTCCCTGGCTGCAGGAGGCACGGGGTATGTTATGCAGTCCAGGGCAGAGCACCTCATTCCAAGTATTCCCACTCCTGTGCCCTTCCACCTATTCTCCCCAACCCCTGGGATCCCTGGAAGGGTCCTGTTTCTTTTGTTTTCCACTGCTGTCCCAAGGGACCAGAAAGCTGGAAAGAGGCAGTCACAGTCGATAGGCACAGCAAGGGCAAGGGCATCCTTCAGCCTCCTCTGCTGCTCACTTAGGGCACCCCTTTTCTTGCAGACGGCTTCTGACTACCAGGCATGGTGGAGCCTATCAGCTGAAGTCATCACTCTGAGAACCAAGCTAGGTTTTCCTGCCTTCCTGCCCCACCATGGTGTGAAATAAAAGCTACTATCTGGGACCCCGTTTGCTAGCCGTGACCTCCATTACCACAGCTCCAGCTCCTTCTTATGCCCTGAACCCCACACTGCTGTTCTAACTCTCAGGCCTGGGTAGCCTGTGCAACGGGTCTTCCAACTTTCTTAGAGACAAACCCTGGAAACTGATTCACAGGATGTGAGACACCAGAGGCCTAGAGGGGTAACCGTGCACAGTAGGCCCGTTATGCAGCCTTGCCGCTCAGACCACAAGACAGCCATTGCCACTCAGGAGACTGTCAGGAACACAAGATCCAACTCACCCCCATCAGAATCTCTGCCTTCATGTGATTCCCCACCCTGCCATCCTGGTGGTGAGGAATTGTCCGTACCTCAAGAATCCTGTTCCCTGGTTGTGAATCCAGAGATGAACTTCTTTTATATATATATCACATGTGATATTTCATATATATCAATAATTATATATTATACATGTTGAATTATGAGATAGATTGATATGATTTCAGTAGACAAAGTTCTTACATAAAATTCACTTAGGGGAATGATGCGGCATGTAGACCAATTTAAAGGTATACACCCAGCAAAAATTACCATTTTAACTTAGACAAATTCTGTGGCTTCTCGTGTGTCTGAAGAGTAATCACCATTAATGACGTCCAGGACATTTTCAATACCCCAGAAAGAACTTTGGACCTATACAGGAGTCACTTCCCTTCCACCTCCTCCCATGCTAACACTCTAGCAATCGTGCATTTCCTGGACCTGCCTATTGAGGGCAGCTTCTGTGAATGGAGCCAAGAGTCCTTTTGTATCAGGCTTTTACCGGACAAATTCTCAAAGTTCATCCATGATACAGCGTATCATTCCTTCATCTATGGCAACATATGTTCTATTGTATCACCGCACCCACCTGTTAATGGCTCTTGGGGTCTGTGAACAATATGGCTGCCAGTGTCATCCACAACAGTGGTGTTTAGCGCACAGTTGCTTTATTACTCCTGAGAGTCACCTACCCTACCACTGTTGGGGAAACATGAGGCTGCAGCTCAGCTGAGGCCTCTCTGGGGTTCTGGACTGGACGCAGAGGCTAGAGATAACTTGCTTTTCTAGCATGTCATTATCTCAAGCTATCGCAGGAGAAGTGATGGGAGACCTCCAGCCAGCAAGCCGAGCTCTATGCTCCTGGACATGACAATGAATGCTAGACACTGTCCCTGCAGTTTCCCTCTCCAGACACCAAGGATCAGGGATCCTGCGGGGCTGGAGCGAAGACTGCCCTTCTGATGAGATATCCCAAGGTAGCTGGCTGCTGGAGCACCCCCCGCCCCCCGGTTGTTCCCATCCTCCTGACTAGTCTCCCTGAGAGGCCACCCAAGAAACCACAGGTCCTTTCCCAGGACCTAGGAGACCTCACTCAGGGAACTCTATCACTCTGCATCGGGTCCAGGTCCTGTGCCTCGTCACTACCTGGCCCCCATGTGAATCTGGAGAGCACCCTTTGTATATCCTTAACACACAATCCCTGCCAGGTTAACTTGTGCTTGGGACTGGATTTCCACAGTGTATGATGCATGTTTCTAGTTCGGCAGATCCATTTTCCACTGGCTAACAGGGCCGGGATCTCTGAGTCATAAAGCGGAAGAAAACACGCTGGCAGCAGAAAGACATTTCCAGAATGTTCCAGAATTGGCTGACTTTAATTTGGAAACAGCTTTTGGCTACAGACATTCAGGTTTAAGGCACATTCCAAACTACAAGGATCCCTGCCACTGGCACGGGGCCTGGCTTTAATTCTTGCATGGTTTTACATGGAAAGTGGAACAAATGATTTTCTGGCCTCTTCTAAAAAAGAGTGTGAGTTTGGCAAAAACAAAACTCATGACACATTCTCACCAGACACCACAGTACCGTTACAAGACCTCCCTTTTGTCCTAGGCAAAGACGGGTGGCCCGCTCACCTACCATTCTCTCCAGAAACATGTATACAGTAAGCATGCTTGTATGCGTCTGTCTGGCAGCGATGGTTAAAAAAAGTTTTCAAATAAAAATACAAAAATCACACGTCTATAACAAAGCTAAGAGTCTTAGCCACAAGCAGCGAGGAATGAGTGTAGGAACCAGGAGAGATAAACATCAATTCTGCACAGCAAGGGGCTGTGAGGGCCAGGGAGATGGTCACCTGAGAACCTGGCCCACCTGGGCCCTTCGGCACAATACGTGGATGAGGGGGGACCAGAAGGAAAAGGTCATGGCTTTGGGGATGGGTGGATGGCTGGGGGGTGCACTTGTGGGTACTAGATAGATTGGGGGAAACTGGTGTGCTCTTCGGGACGTTTCCTGGCCACTGCCAGCAGGGGGCCAGCAGGGGGCACAGGTGAGCCACTGCCACCGCTCAGTCGTTGCCACCACAGATCTTCAGCAGGATCTTCCGATAATCCCCAGAAGTGTCTCCCTGGTTGCAGAAACAAGAGCAAGGGTTAAGAGAGGCAAGGCCTCAAGTGTCCTTGTGGGAGGCAGGCCCGCCAGAAGCAAGAGTTCCCATTCAGAGCATGCAGTTCGGACCTCCCTTGTACGAGAGCTGTCCAGCAGCAGCCCCCGGATTCTATGCAAAACAAGAGCCAAGATCCAGGCTGGATGGCATGTGTTTGTAACCCAGCTCTGGGAAGGTGAAGCCAGGCAGATCCCTGGGGCTGAGTCTAGCCTAATCAGTAAGCCTTAGGTCCCAGTGAGAGACTCTTAAAAATCAACATGGATAGCTTCTGAGGAATGATACTCAATGTTGACGCTGGCCTGCACAGGCAGGCGTATGCATACATACATATGTACGTACATACATACATAATACATAATACATAATACATACATACATACATAGTACACACACAGTACACACACATATAATACATACATACTGCATACATACATGACGCATACATACACAATACAGTAGAAGAACCCCCCCACCCAGGCTGACCACCACTACCCTTTACACTGGGTTCTACTGGAAAGCGATGTTGTGTTTTTCCTTGATCGCATCATCTTTGTGGCCACCCATGGAGGACACCATTGCCCCTGCAGTCTTCACTTCTCCACAGATCAATCTGTCTGACACCCCTGTGCTTTCTCGGGGACGACTGCTCAGGCTTAGCTAATTTCAGATCATTTTTCTGACATCCTAAGCTTTTTGGAAGCTCTCTGAAGACAAGATCTGTGGCAGCTTTAGCTGTTACAGAATACTAGTGACCTAGGCCAAACTCTGACAGTAAAGACAGATTCTCTGCCTCATTTTCATGACTTCTCTTCTAAGATGAGCCTGACAATATCAAATGTCAGCTCTGAAATCAGGCCCTGCAGAGCTTGCTGGTGACCTAGTGACAACTTCCTCCAGCCCAGCTCTGGGCACACGGCGTTTCCTCCGGCATTCGAGAAGACCGCCACCACACCTGTGGGGGAACGACTGACTCTCTTCAGAGATGCCGACCAGAGCTTCGGAGGTTTGTGGGACACTGTTCAAGGGTCATGAGGTTACCAAGCAGAAAAACCAGGATCAGACTCCCAGGCTGTGACCCAAGGCTGAGCTGTGGATGCGGTCTCCACTAGAAAGTGAATGTAGAAGCTGGAACTCAGGAAGCAAGAGCCGAGCTCCACAGACCCTGGGGACTCTGAAGGTTAGGGACTCCACAGGGGAAGGTCTGAGAGTTCTTTATACCATTCATTGGAAGACATCCCTGTTAAGTTACAAAGCACTGGGATCCTAGAAGTTAGCAACGTAGGGTCACAGGGTTGTAACCTGCTCCTCAGGATCTTGTGATCAGTTTGGAGGTGAGCAGATGAAGAAGCCCACGTGGTCAAACACAGGGCTATTCTAGAGAGGGAAGGGAGCCGGGGAGGGCCTGGAGGTGTTGGGATGAGGAGAAGGCCTTACTGACCCCTAATCCCTTACCGTGATATCGTGGTACAGTGACTTGCCGTACATCCGCTTATACTCTGCTCGGATATCCAGCAGGTCAAGCTCGCTTCGAGACACCATGATGCGAATCAGGGTCCGGTCTTTTGTTCCTGCTCCCTAAAGAGTCATCCAAAGTCAGTGCATGGGGCTTCCCACCAGCTCCAACCCTCCCCTGCCTTCTATATTCAGCCCACAGTGGACCCCTTAGACACAGGAGGCTTTAAGATGAAATTAAGGAATTAACCCCACTGCACACAAGGACTTCGTACCCTCATAGCCTTGTTGAGCCTTTCGGCAAAGAAGGCAGGGGTGTTCTTGAGGCATTTCACTGCAAGAGAAAAACACAGCATAACGTCTGCAGGACACAGGAGGGCACACACTACCTAAATGTCCTCCTAGGAAGCCTGGACATCAAATCTGCCACCAGCCATCTCCTTCTGCTGCTGACTGTGACGCCATGAATGTGGCTCCGCACACAGTAGGACCACCATCCCAACCATCACTGAGCAAAAAAACCCACCAGGGTTGTGCATAGCTGGAGGTGGGGGTGGGCACGAAGAGGCACCAATTTCATGGGACCCTAGGCATGAGGGATTAAACAGAAAAACCCTCATGGAGAAAAGGTCAAGGGGGTGCAGTACTATTCTCGGGGCAGGCAAGGAAATCTATTACCTGTTCTAGCCAGAAAAATCTACAAAAAAAAACCCCGATAAGAAATGGGCAAACAGTCCCTCAGCAAGTACAAAGGGAGGGGGCAGGGACGCAGGGCAAGAACCAGCTCCATATCAGGAGGAGTTCCTAGAGCTGCCAAGACTTGCTGCAGAAGGCACACTCCCCATGCTGGAAGTTCAGCCAGCGCTCTCTAGAATGGGCCTGTTTTGCTGTTGCAAGTAAAAATCCCTCCATGTGTTTCCATCACAGACAGCTGACAATTGCCCACAGGGATGTATTTTTAGAGGAAATTTGGCAGGATGTGAGTCACCTTCCTTTAGGAGAGAAGCTGGACGGGCTCCCACTAACGCCCAGATCCCAGCTCCTTTCTGCAGAGCTGCTCTGCAGACACACAGCACAGGAGCCACGGAGCCCACCAGCCAGATGGTCCAGATTAGCAAGCCCAGACCCTGTGGTTCTCTCACTACAGCACCTTCAACCGCAGGACACTGAGCACCCAGCTTGCAACCCACACTGCCCAGTGGGTGGGCAGGCAGGCAAGGCGAGCCCCAGTCAGACGCCTACCCACAGCCAGCATGCCCTGCTCCAGGTCCCCAGACATCTCCCGGCAGATGCTCTTCTCGATGTCTCGGCCTGTCATCCTCTGATACTCGTTGAAAACTAGCAAGAAAATAGAAGGGGCACAGGTCATAGCCTTAATCGTGTTCTCGCAAATCTCCACGGTGTAGTCCTGACCTCCAGCAACTTGGAATATGTATTACAATAATGCCACAATGGTGGGTCCTGAGCCAGCAAGCTAACCGGTGACACCTACAGTCAGGAGGTCAGGACACATGTGTGCGGACGGACAAATCTTGGCCTGCAATGGGTGGCTGTAGGGTCTTTTGTCTTGCTTTTCACACACAAGCACAGCTCTTTCCTAAGCCCCACTATGTATTCAGCACTTTATATCAGCAGGGCCCTCCTGTTTGTCAGGGTTGAGTCTCTAAGTCACACTGGGCTGAACTAGGCAGAATAAATGCATCTTGTTTTGTTCCTTCTGGCATGTAATGGCGACACATCCTCCAACCCTCTAGCTTCCATGGACCACAGCCTCTCATGCAGCCAGACTGCAGGTGTGTGTCATTCCCTAGATTTAAGTGTATTTCTGACTTAATTCTGGCAAGCTTATGAGTGTCCAAAACTCTTAAGAAAACACATTCCTGCTGCGTAAGCCCAGCCCACGAGAGGAGACACACCCCAAGAGTACCAACTCTTCTCCACTCTGCCCTGCACAGCCTGAGAGCTCTCATGAAGGTCACGGCTCTCTGCTCTGAGTCCCGTGTGCTGCCCGCTGGCCTGCAGTCAGATGATCCCTTTATCAGAGCAGTCTGCTGACTGATCTCAGCCCACACTCCACAGTGTCCTCACATCTCCACACTCCCAGCCCTCGTCCCTCTTATTTCACGCAGCAGGCTAGTCTTGCTCTACCCCACTCTGAGCCACGTGAGCTCTAACCCACTCAGACACAACCCACCCTGTTCCGCTGTGCTGAAAGCTTTTAATTATAAACCCAGGAGCTGCCGAGTGTTGCAGAACGAGCTGTTGGCTCTTATGAGAAGGAACCATGCTAGAGTCCAGGAACCTGAGGCTAGTGCTACCATCAACATCGAGTTCTCTTCCTATCCCTGCCTCATTTTCAACCAATCATTTCCAGATTGGTGTTCTCTTCATACCAGAGCTATGGTGTCTGCTTATCTGATGTTTTCTGAAATTCTCTTCATTTTTCTCCCATGTCATAACACTCTGAAACCTGACAGTGACCCAATGATCTATACTCATTAAACAGACAAAGATTAATCCACATCACAAGTGCACAGCATGTGTTGACTATGAGACTGTCGTGCTCAGTCCTTGGGGGGGGGGGTAATCTGTATCATACCCCTCCTCCCCAGTCTCGGGGATCACTTCAGGAAAGAAGGCAGAAGAGCTGTAAGAGCCAACATGGTGGATGACTGCAGCGAATATTACCAGGTACAACAGGGCCACTGTACAGACAAACTCACAGTGGCTGTGCCTGCATGCACAAGGTCAAGCCAAAAAGCCTAGCACAGACAGAGAGGACAGAGAGGGGCTCATGAAACCCCACCCCTAGGGAGGAGCCATTAGCAAGTGATGGATGGATGCTAGAGGCCGCTTTCTTTAAGAACGTGGTCCCTGAGAATCCACTCATGTTTCAGTAGCTGGCACTACATCAGTGTATGTACTGGTAACAATAAGTGGATCCAGTCATTGGTGAGGGAGGGGGAGGGGAAGGGAGAGGGGAAGAGAGAGAAGGGGGAGAGAGAGAGAGACAGACAGACAGACAGCTGGATATGATAGCATATGCCTTTAATCTCAGTCCACAAGAAGTAGAGGCAGGCAGAGTTTGAGGCTAGCCTGTTCTACATAGCCAGTTATAGCACAAAAGTTACCTAGTAGGACCCTGTCTCAAAAGGCAAACATATAAAACAACAACAAAAAAGGACATTTATTTGGGGAAAAAAAGTGGAGAGTATGGGGATGGGTGGATGAAGGGGGTCAACTAGACATGAAATTCTCAAACAGTAAAAAAAAAAAAATGACGTTTTTTAACCTCTTGACTGCTGGGACAGAATGCACATGCCCTGGGGAACTCCCTCGCCTCACTCCTACCCTGTTGCGCCCCAAGCTGTCTACACTGTTCTGGTCTCTCCCGTCTGCCTACATGGCCTTCGGACACAGGTGGCCATGGCTTCTTGTTCTCTGGGCCCTCCCATCTAACTGTCTGCTCTGTGTGTTCCTACAGTAGTTCAGGGTCCCACCTTCAAACTGCTGCTCTCTTTCTGGTCCCCTCGCAGACCTCTTACAGTCTGAAGACCTCAGATACCTGATCCCTCACAGCTCCCAACCTGACAAACCCCAAATCTCTCGGACACCCCACCCACCCACCCCCGCCCCACCTGGGCTCGCCAGCACAGTTACCGTTCCGATGCCCTCTGCTCCTGATGTCCAGTCCATCCAAAGCTCCTAAGCTCAGTTGAGAGCCACTGCTTTTCCACACCCTTGGCTGATGGAACTCCTCCTAGGCCTTCTCACCCCAGCTTCTCAGCAAGCAGACAAGATTCTGGTCCCTTTTCCTCAGCTCCCCCTAGGTCACTGCATGGCTTTCTGCCTGATCAACTCAACCTTGGCCTCCCAGCATCACACCCGGGGCCCAGGTGCCCTGGGGAATCTGGGCGTCGTGTTGCTCTGCAAGCTGAAGGAAAGAGGTCTACCCCACTGAGGGCCCTCCTGCCGCTTCTGACTTCTCTCTCGGGATGGACACCTAACTCCCTCCACTGCAGGCCCCACCTCTGACCCCATCCCTTGCTGCCGCATCTCTATCTGCTCCAGATACCCACATCCCCATGGCTACGCCTGGGCTATGCTGGAAGTCCAGCAGGGCCTTTGCACCTGCCCTTTTAGGGCTTTCGATCACACAGCCTTCACCACACGACTGCCCCCAGCCCCTCCCGCAACTCAGTTCCATCACCTTCTACTCATTTTCCAGTCCATTCTACACATTCACCACCAGCTCCAGATGGTCCTGAGTAGCCATCTCCTGACATGAAACTGAACCCCATGAAAACAGATCACACCTCGCCACCCTCTAACAGACAGAAACCCACGCTCATGTATTCAATATTTGTTGTTACTGGGCATGCCACGTGTGTGGCGGTCAGGGGCTGACTGTGTTTTTGCCTGCTGGGCCATTGCTCCCCAATCCATTTCCTTGCCTTTCCCTTTAAGACACCACCAGGGGGCGCTCGAGGAAGTGAAGGGCCATGCAGAGAACATCAGTCAAATATTCTGCAGGCCTGTCTGCTCTCATCTAACCCACCCAGGACAGTCTCACCTGCCACGAGGTGGGCCCGGCTCCGGGAGCACAGAATTGCGTTGAACTTGGATTCATCTGTTCCCAGGCGGTTCTCCCCAGCTGCGTACAGCTCCTAGATGAGGAAGAAGACGATTGTGTCCAGAAAGCATCATCCAGGTCCCAGGCTCAGATCACCCAGGCAGCATCTAGCTCTGTAAAGCCCCCGGGGGAGGAGCAGGGCCCTGGCAGTGCCAGTTTGCTGGACCCTGTCGGCCCTGCTGACAGCAGACTCAGACCCCAGCAATCCACGTCCCCTCATCTGTCTGTGCATAGCACAGAGTATTCAGCCAGCATCCAGCACCACAGAGGAGGAAAGAGAAGCCCAGTTCAGGTCCTGGCTCTGAAGCAGCTTGTGGTGGGATGCTGGGCAGGGTTCTTGCTCCTGAACCTCAATCTCCTCATATAAAAACAAATATAAGGATTAGATCTGACTTGATATCAGGGGCAGTGCTTCTCAGTGACGGGACAGAGGAACACAGGTCCTCGGCTGACAGACCCACATCTCGATTGCGGGACTGAAGCCAGCTGCCAGATCCCTATGTGACATTTCCTGATCACGGAAAGCAGCTTCACTGTCTGTAAGAAGCATGTGTGACAAGGACTGTGGCACTTAATCAGTTATGGGGACAAAGCGATGACTGGGCACCAGGCTCACACACGGTTCACAGACATGCACACAGGCAAAACACTCAGACGCATAAAATAAAAACAAAACTTGAAAAAGCTGATAGGCATAATGGCTTGTTAAAACCTAGGAAGGTTTGCCAATCTGCAACCTTGCCCCGACCTCTAAGATGACTCCTGGGTCTCAGAGAGTCATAGAAATTAAGGGTTACTAGGACACTCTCAGGTTGAGATTCCTCAGGTCGAGGTGAGGCGGAGCAGGTCAGGAAGGGAAGAGGGGACAGAGCCAAAATCTGCCTTTCCTGGAAGACTTGCTGTGTGTGTGTTTGTGTGTGTGTGTGTGTGTGTGTGTGTGTGTGTGTGTGTGTGTGTGTGTGGCCATCACACTAAGAAGGTAGGACAGGCTCAACTAGCCAGCAGGCAACACAAACTTAGACAGCTAGTTCAGATGCGGATTCCCTCCCTCTCTGCAGTTCATAGGGTGACAAGGGCAGAAACTTTAGGATGCAGGGCTAAGGACGGCTCATTTCTAGGCCCACAACTCAGAAGCTGGATAGACAGGTACCTTCGTGGGAAAGCACCAAGTCACATGAAGTCCCATGTCCTCGAGATCTTTAACAGCTGCAGCATTAATTACCCAAGTCCCTCTCACAGGTGGGAAACCCAGAAAACTAGGATCCCTGCTCAATGTCAAGTCCCCGGGCACCTCAGAAACCCGCAGCACCCGGAACCCACCAGTATCCACCGCTCATTCCATTCCCAGGCACCTGGCCACGAAGCAGGAAGTGTGAGCCCGCACTGGTTCAGCTAGCCCAGACTGGCACCTCGCCAGCCACCAGACTCACCTGGACATCTCTCTGGACAAGGGACATGTCCACGTTTGTGCTTTCATCACGGTTTCCCTGAAAGGAAGCGGGATGCTGAGGCCAAGACACTCTTTGGTAGACTGTCCCCTCCCCCTCCTCACACATTTGCCAGTGCTTGGCTTTCCCTGCCCCTGCCCAGCTCCCACTCTGATATCCTGTGCTGAAGAAGGTACCTGAGAGAGAGAGATGAGGAGTCTCTGGAAGTGTCCTGATGTGTCACTTCGAATGGCCTCCTCCAAAGTCTTTTTGAACTCTGAGAAGACAGACACCAGGTCTATCCTACAAGCCTGCTACCTCTAAAGACATAGTTCGTAGGGGGCATTGGCATGACAAGGGTCCTGGGGACTGAGACTGGAGGTGACAGGTGACCCATCTAACCTTCCGGGCTCATACAAGCTGTGACTTCAGGGTGACCTGACCTATGGTCAGACCTGGCCCAAATCCACTCAAGATTCTCTCAGCTCCTTCCAACCACAGGCACCTGCCCTGTGTGTAAACAGCAGGCAGGGCTGGGCCTTGGGTCAAAGCCCTGAGAGTTGGGCATGACAGGAAACAGGGGACAAGGAGGCCAAGGACAAGAGGGTGCTGCCAGGGAGCCTCAGACCTGTTTTGTAGGCTCTGTTTAGCTCCCGGATGTGCTCGTTACTTCGGGAAGCCAGGATCTCAATCAGGCAGGCTTCATCAGTACCAGCCCCCTGTGAGAGCAGAGGAAGAACACAGTGGCCTCATGCTGGTGACCAGGCTCTCACTGGAGCCCAGAAAGGCCAGCAGGTGCCACACACACACACACACACACACACACACACACACACACACACACACATACACACCCCTCACTCATGCCTCAAAAGCCGGCTCCTCTCCTAGTCCCAGACAATGAGATAAGGACAAGGATAATGAGTGGGTATCACATGAGGGTTACACCACAGACAGGAAACTGAATGTGGTATGTCGTGTGGTGTGTGGTGTGCGTGTGCTTGTATGTGCAGTGACTGTCTAATGGCCTCAGCATGCTGGGTCAGGCTGAGGTGCAGTCTGTTTCTTCCATGTCCACGTTCTCAGTGAGATAACAAAAACGTGGGCAGTGGGAAAGTCCAAAAGCTCAATCATAACTGATATAAAAAGGAAGAGTCCCAAGTGAACTGTCTGAAGATATCTAGGAAGAGAACAACGGAGTGGCTGTGCCTGGGACAGCAGGAAGGTAGAAAGCAGGGCCAGAGGCCTGGCTTTTATATCAGTCTGCATCTTGGCTCTGCAGCTTACTGTGTGACCTCAGGCCAAGTTCCTTGGCTATAAAGGGAATGAATGCATACCTACTTCCTAAGGAGTCCTCGATGGGACTAAGTGGGCTAATTTGTGCAGACCGTCTAGCTGACACGGCATTTTCATGCTTACCACTGCCTGCATGCTACTGGCGGCTCACTGGGACTTACAAGGATGTGCATGTTAGCAGCCTCCCCGAAACTCCCTGCATGTCCTGAAAGAACACTCACTCCTCACTCACTCTTAGTCCCGTACAGGACAGCCCCTTGCCTGATTGAGCATTCCACCAACCTCTCATAACGGTACTGGAGGTGGGTGCGACCCACTCCTGGGCTAGGTCATTGCCACCTCACCCCCACCCCCTCACCACCCTCAGACTCTAACAGCAGCTGGGTCTCAGCCAGTCTCCTTTCCCTTCCAGACCACGCACAAAACTCTCGGCCTCCAGTGGAGGTAGAATCTGTGCCCAGCGAGCCTGAGTGAGCAGTTCTTTCGGGTGCCTGCCTAGAGAGGGACCCTCTACTCACAGGACACACACAGCCGCATGGCTGTAGAGCCCAGACAGGACTTGCCTCGTGGTCGAAACCAACTAGACCTAGGAAGAGAGGGAGCCCTAGCTAAGCTTCGGGATTTGGCCCTGTGTGGAATTCAGTTCTTCCAGAGCTGGGGTGTACACAGAAGTGGGGCAGACATCTCTAGATAGTGTAGGACAGACACGGCAGACAGGACTGAGGTGAGTACTCAGGAACTGGTAAGGCTTCACTGTCTTCGTTTTAGACCTACCTCCTCCCACCCTTGCCTGGGTTCCTGCCTCTGCTGCTTGGGCTCCTCAGACATGTTGCTATTCACTAATGGGGGTCCTGCAACAGCCTGGGGCCCCTTCTCGTTATCACCAATGTCCTCCACAACCTATCTCGAGATAGAGACAGAGATATTTCCTGTGAGGAAATGGCATGTTACTTGCATCTTGGAAAAAGTACCAGTTGCTCCTTCTAACACTCATGGGCTGTAGCCAGGAAGACACGGAAGTCAGGCTAGGTAACAACTGGTGAGTAGGTAACACGTGCCCCAGCCCTCTCCCGCCTGGGCTGTGGCTATGCATCTATGTGAAGGCAGGCTCTCACACAAGCACAATGACACACCTTGATAGCTTCCTTTATCTCATAGACATCAAACAGGACCGGGGTCTTCATCAGGGCCAGGATAGTCTTCTCGAAGTTTCCTGACAGCTCTGACTTTAGGTCTTTGATCAGATCCTGATTGGATAGTTAAACAAACAAACTCGGTTTGAAAGTCCAGAGGCGAAGAGTGCTGCAGATAGAGCTGGTGGCATCAAGAGGAGCCATGGGGAGGAGCCATGGGAGAAGCCATGGGGAGGAGCCATGGGGAGGAGCCGTGGGAGGAGCCATGGGGAGGAGCAGAGCCAGAGCACTAACATATCCCATATTTATGGACACTTTACCTAAGATTCAAACCCGGAGGCTCAAAGCAGAGTCCCCTTAAGCCTTTCCCACGAAAGCACTACATCAACTAAAACTCCCAGGATCGATAGAATGCGAACCAAGTCTAACTGAGCTCCTGTCCATCCTGGAGATCCAGCCTTATGAGGTCCCAGTTTATAGAAAAGCAGGGAATGGTCTCCCTACCTTCCCTCTCTGCACCTCACCTTGCCATAGGCCGTCTTGAAGGACAGCAGGATCTGCTGCCGCTGCTTGTTGGACCGGCTCCCTAGGCAGTCGATAATGGCCTGTTCATCCGTTCCTAGGGAAGAGGAAGGCGTAGGTGCACCGTGGGTTACAAGGATGCTCTGTGGCTTTGGACTCTCCCCGCCTAGGGCCTCCCATTCATTCTCCCCGGGCATCTAACACAGCTCCTCCTCCATCTCCCCAGGGCCAGGCTTGCTGCCCCTTCTACACAGTGAGCTGCACAGGGAAGTAGGGGCAAGGGTGGGATTGGAGTCAGTCTGCTCTCTTACCGAAGCCCTTCATAGCCTTCCGCAGGACCTCAGCATCTCGCAAGGGGTCAAATCCAGAAGCATCGGTGATGGTGCCTCTGTTTCCAAACTACTCAGACAAAAAGCCACAGACAGGTAAGATGACCCACCCATGCCGCCCTAAGGGGTAGGACTCTCCCACCTCCTCCTATCCCCCAAATACCTACAGCTCTAAAGGAGCTGGACACGCACAGCCTCACGCTCATGTGCTAATGGTGGTGTTTAGGAAGTAGCCTCTGAAGAGATATTAGGTCACTAGAGGCAGAGCAGGTCCTTGAGGGGGATATCGGGGTCCATGCCACCCCCCGTTATTTGTTTCCTGTCTGCTATACAGTAGACAGCTTTGGTCCACCAAGGCTCCCTGTCACAAAGTCCTGCCCTACCACAGGCCCAGTCATGAGACCAAGAACCATCCATAGAAACCATGAGCCCTAATCAACCTTCCTCCCTTCTAAGGTGCGTTCCCCTTAGGTGTTTACAAGCAGGCTTACTGTAGCCTAGTGGGTGACCTTTCTAGCGTTGGTTATCAGGGCATTAAGGAGCATACTCAGAGAGGAGATGGGCAGCCACTCAGGGCGGGGAAGAGCGGGTAGCAGGGCAGGGGGATGAAACCAAGGAGGTGATGGACCTTCTGCTATAGTCTAAACGTAGCCAGCCAGCGAATACCTAGCCTAGTGCTTGGCAGGTTCGGCTGTGTAACCATGACAATGAATGCTAGGCATTGCAAACATGAACCAAACTCCAGAATGAGCCAAAAATAAACCCTGGAGGAGCTGCCACTTTCCCTATCCAGAGAGGATTCTGAGAATCCTTTACGTTTGTCTAGGAAGGCACATAAGGGGCCTACTGGGCATGCGGCCATGTGAAAAGCAGATACCAGGCCAGGACAGTGCTACCAGACCTTTTGGAGTATGACCTAGGTTGGGGCACACAAGAGAAATCAGAGCCTTTTTGCTACAACAGTATGTTGTAGCTGGAGGCCTGAGTCCTCCCTGTTCCCTCAATCCCCTAAGGCCTTGTTGGTCGGGTCAGAGGCCTGTCTTTGAATGCAGTTTGGACTAGCACTCACCTGAGCTGGAGGCACAGCCGGGGTGATGGTACTGGATCCTGAGTATCCTGGGTAACTTGGCACTGGCTGCTGCCCAGGGGGTGGCATTGGTGACTGCCCAGGATAGGTCATTGGAGGCTGTCCAGGATAGGCTCCTGGGGGCTGCTGCCCAGGGGGTGGCATAGGCTGGCCTGGCACCGGGGCCCCTGGGTATGCTGGGTATGAGGGCATCCCAGGAGGTGGGTTTCCTCCTGGCGGTGGATACATTCCATAAGGAGGGACAGGCTGCTGGGCAGGAGGGGGCTGCCCAAAGCCACCAGGAGGGACTGGAGGATAGCCACCTCCAGGAGCCCCAGGATACATGTTTGGCACGTTGGCTCCTCCGAATGTTCCAGACATGTTGGCTGCCTGCCAAGTACACAAAGCGTGGCCTGAGACACATAGGCCCAGAAAGACCAGCACCCTGTCTGTCTACCCTCCCCTTGTGGAGTTCTGCAATGGCTTTAGGTAAGGAGCCTCCTGCAGAACCACTCCCCTACCCTCAGTACTAAGTATGCAGGTACCCCATGCTAGGCTCAGCACCCCAATGCTAGGTCAGCACCCCAATGCTAGGCTCAGCACTGCCTCCACCCCACTACAGGACAAGCAGGAGAATCTGACCATGGATGAGGGAACACTTGCTCAGGGTGAGCAGGGCAGCTGGGCTCTGACACGGGCTCTGTATGTGAACCTCTATTTATCCCTTCTGCAAGAAGCATGGAAACCTGAAAGAGGAGGCTACTTCCTCCAACCAAGACCTGCTAACCAGGTAGAGCTAACCACTCAAAGACCCAGAAAGTGCAGGGGTTCCTTCTGCAGATATGAGGTGGCTTGTCGCACAAGTCCGCTGACAAGTCAGTTGAAGTAGGTGAGGCCCCGGCGGGGTTTGCACATGCCCAGAACAAAAACCTGAATCCTCACCTCAGCTTCTTACGCCCAATGAGAAATGGGTCCTAATATCTGTATCTTCCCTCACTTCCCCACTTCAACCACCAAGGCCTCCTTACTGTCCCCAAGGTCATCAGGCCCACAGGCACTTTAAGGACTGGCTGTCCCTAGAAATTTGCACAGCACATTTCTCTACTGTGTCAGATCTTTGTTTAAGCCCTCCCCCTCCTCCTCCATGACTTTCTGTGATGAGACAGGGTTTCTCTGTGTAGCCCTGGCTGTTCTGAAACTTGCTCTGTAGACCAGGCTGCCCTTGAACTCCCAAGTGCTAGAATTAAAAGGTGTGCACCACTACCGCCTGGCTCAGGGTCCCTTTCTAATCCCCACCTTAAGGTTCTCAGTCTACATCGCCCCACCAGCACCTCTGAACCTTCCTGTGTTACTGCGATCCAGTCCATCCCCTCCGCCCTGTGCTGGGGCTTGAGTGTATGGCCTTACACTCTAGGCAAGCATTCTACTACTGACCAGAACATCCCGCTCTCTTTCTGCTTCCTTCTTTCCTTTCCTTTTCTACTCCTTATTTTGAGACAATGTCTAAGTTGCCCAGGCAGACCCTGAACCCACATCATAGCCCAAATAGGTCATGAACCTGGCATCCTCTTGCTCGGATTTCCAAGAAGCCATGGTCAGAGGCCTATGCCACCAGGGCCATGTATCTACTTTCCAATCTTCTTGCTCTCCTCTCCCTCTCTCATCCACCCCTGCCCTTCCTTTGATTCTTCTGTTTTCACCTGTCTCTCTATGCTGCCCAGTCTGAGCTGGAATTCTTCAGTCCTCATGAACTCATCTACCAAACGCTAGTTTGCCTCAGTGCCCAGAAGTGCCTGCCCCTGTTCCACATTGCCATCTGGTAGCTTCCACTATTTCCTGTCTCCTTGCTGCAGATGCTAAGTGTGCCTGGACTGAGATGTGTGTGTGTGTGTGTGTGTGTGCGTGTGCGCGCGCGCGCGCAGATACACATGGAGGCAGAAGTCCACCTCTGTGGGCACAGCATGTGTCACTGGCCCTGGGATCCCATGTAGGCTAGATTGGCTAGTCAGCAAGTCCAATGGATCTGCCAGTCTCTGCCTCCCTAGCACTAGATTACAAGGAGCACATCCGGCACTGTATGCATGGGTCCTGGGAACTGCACTCTGGGCCTAATGCTGGCTTTACAAGCACTTTAGCCCCTGGGCTATCTCTCCAGCCCAGAGGTTTTGCTTACTGCATTCACATATTTCAGGCACCTAGAACGGAACACTGGCATAAGTTTGGGCCTCTACTAGTTGATTGCAGTGTTCCCCTAAACACATATTTGCTTTCAGATTACAAGATAACATCCTTTTAAAAAGCGAAACAACAAATAAAACCAAGTACACCCTAACCTACCTGCTACAGGCCACCAAGTACCAACCAGAACAGCTTTGTTCACCCCAACAGCCCTCCACCCATACACTCACCTCCTTGCAGGTTTCGCGCTCAGCTCATGAGAAATTCTCAATAAATTCTCAATAAATTCCCTGCAGGTACCAGCCTAACCCAATCCCCTCGGGCTACAAGGACCTAAGAGACCATCATTGACAAGAATCTCTACCCCTAATATAGATGGGGACAGGAGGGCCCAGAGCAGGGTGGGTGTTAAGTGACGACCCTCATATTCTAAGTTGCTGCTCAGGATTCTATGCCACAGAAACAGGTGTGAGGTCTCGCTGGGGGCTTGGGATAAGCAGCCTTGATCCCTAGAGCTTTGCAGCTACCAGCCCAGGGGTACCAGGGCTGACTTACCATGCCCGAGAGGTAGTCCTGGTTGAACTGCCCTGCATAGTTGGCCACGTTATCCAGCCCGATAGGGGGCATGCTGGGAGGAGGGTAGCTAGCACCTCCCCAGGGAGCACCACCTGAAAGCAACACCAAGCCATCCTCAGCTCTGCATTCCCGCCCCAGTGACAGGGCAGAAGGGCAGAAAAGAGGGCTGCAGAGGGGCTGCCTCGAAAACCAAGCAGAGCATCAAACCAATGTTATAAAGACCCAGAAAGACTTGAAGAAGAGGGTCAGGGGAAGCAGCAGAGGCTTTCCCTTATTCCGGGGAAGGAGGCAGCTTCCTCCCTGGTGGGGATTCAGCCATGCTTTGTCCTCACAAACCCAGCATCAAGGGCTGAGAGAACAGATCCATCCTTAGGCTCTGTGCTGAGCTGAGCACATGAGCTATGCACTCCATGTGCTAAGGATTCTCAGATGGAGGGAAATGGAGCCATATCAGAGGACGGGGACACCATAAAGGACAGTACCAAGGAGCAACCACATGGCTGGCTGCGTGTCCTGGGGCAAGGCTCTCTCTAAACTACTTTCACTCATGTCTGCAGAAGTGTGACCTCAAGCTGTGAAGGTAAGGGCTGAGGAGGAGTCTGTGACATGGTGTCACAGACACAGAGTTTCTGCTGGAGAGGGGACTGATGTCACTGCGGCCAGATCGGAGAAAGGTCCAGCTTGGCTCGATGTACCCTGTGACAATGGCTGAGGTACTTAACTTCCCTGCTCCGTTTGGTCATTTCTGCTGAGTTCTCTCAACAGTAACTATCCTTGCAGCAGCCCTTGTCTCCTTACCCAGAAGCCTTCACGGTTCCCTCACTACTGTGGAAGCCAAATGTTTTCAGGAAACATTTCAGGGCAGGGCAGGGCAGGGCAGGGCAGGGCAGGGCAGGGGAGTCTTCAGAAGGAAGATTAGCTGAGCCACTGCCTCAGATGGGTGGTCTCACCCTATGACCAGGGGATCCTGGAAGCCATAGGGAAGAGGTTACAGAAAAGAATAGCAACCCTTGGTATTGGCCTCAGTGGGAGACCCTGATGCTGCAAAAGTCAAAATCTTATTCCTTGAAACAGTGCGCTAGTAGCAATACTTTGGAAGACACTTCCTGTAGGTTGTCACTCCCTGTCTCTCCCCCTGGGAATAGCCAGGGGAGGGAAAGAATCTTGAAGCTTTTTTGCCAATGAGAAAGAGTCTTAGAGTATAGCAGGCCTTTGCCCACTTGTAGGTTACTAAAGGCCCTCCCAGAGTCAGCCAAATCTAGGCCTCTCCAGCCCCCAGTCCTTTTACACAAAGGGTCTCCCTGGGTCCCCTTACCTGGTGCACCTGGAGGGTAGCCACCAGCAGGTGGTGGGTAGCCTGGGTAGCTCATGGGTAAAGCTGGAAAAGAAGAGAGAGTGCATTCAGATTATGTTGAGGGAGCTTCCGACCAGGTCCACTGACGTCTGCTTCTTGGGATCAGAGTCCAAGGCTAGGCCCCTACAGAAGGGATTAGTCCCCCCCCTCCCCAGTCCACACCTCCCTGCTGGGCCTCCAGGTAGGTCAGGCCCACCCCAAGGCTACAGGAGGGTGCAATACCACAAGCCAGCTAGCTGCCCGATTCCTTGATATCTGCTTCCCCAGGCCTGGTTTCTGTCTCCACCGACAAGAGTGCAAAGTGGCTGGGGTCTGGTCTGCTCTCTGACATCATATTCTAGGTAGAGCATCACCCAAGACTCAGAGTCTACTTGGGCTTTATCCTGCCAAGGACCATGTTAGGACCCTGTTTCCCTGCATCCCACCCACAACCCTCAAGCTTGCCAGAATGCTATCCCACGTCCCCTCAGGTCAGACCCAAGCTGCAAGCATAGACTAGCTGTCACAGTCTTAAACGGCAGGTCTGTGTCTCTCCTGGGCACTCCCCTGACATAAAATAACATGATTATTGTGGGAGTCATCATTCTTAGAAACAAGAGATGCCGTCAGAAGGGCCTGGCTGCTATAGAGCCCTGAATCAGGGCAGGTACCAAAGCCTGAAGAAAGGAAGAGTTACCTGGAAATGGGGCTGTAAGGGAGAGAAATAGCCTAGGGAGGCAGATAGGACACCTGCTCTCACCGTACTCTGTACACAACTCTTCAACAATGTCCTATGTCAATTAAAATGCCCCAGAAGAACAAAGACCAGTCACTGCCCTGCAACCCACCTGCTCGCGCCACATAACAGCTGAGGCTGCTGCCGCCACTGCAATAAGCACAAAGGTTCAGGCCATGACGAGAAATGCATGGTCTCAACAGTCATGCCCACAGGTTCTAGAACAGCCACTCTGTTTCATACGTGGGCATTACTTATACCAGGGGACTGTTAAAACATCAAGGGCTCCACCTTTGTTTGGTTGCTATTCTGAACAAGTTCCCAGGTGACGGTATTGGGTGTGGGGGTCCCCATTTTAATAACTACTGTCTAGACAGTATCCATTTAAATATTCTAGTAGCCCATCGTGTTAACCCTGAAGAACTGAGAATGCTGTCCTTAGGAAGCTGCAGAATTTCCTTAAGGTATCACTGGACCCACAAAGGGGACCTGACTTTCACCCTACTTTTTGTCCCCCAAGTCCAGAGAGGACAGTGAGCAATACAATAGGAATTGGAGAGAGGGAGATCTGGTAGCGTACAGACCCTTTACACAGCTGTCTTCCAGAACTCCTAAGAATGTGTAGTTCCTAACGTGTATATCCATTCACAACTCCCGGTAACTCCGGCTCCAGAGGGATCCTGACACCTTTCGGTCTCTGTGGACACATGCATGCACACTCACACACAAATAAAAACAAATCTCTCCTGTTTTTAAAGAAAGAAGGCAGAAACACACAAATTAAGAGGTGTTATACACATGCGCAGACCACCCTTGGCATTGTGCACAAGTTACTGGGTAACACCAGTTGCCTCTGGAAGGAAAACAGGGTGGAGTGAAGCTCACTTTCCATGCACAGACACGACATGTTCCGTGACTGTCTAGTAAAAGCAATTTTAAGAAAAGGTCCAATTCAGACAGGCACTTGTAACCACACACGAAGCTACCCCTTTCCATCCCACACAGCTTTGGTGGACCTTCCAAAATAAAAATAACACACACAGGGCTCATTCAACTCAGACAGCCAGGACACTGAGGATAGTCCTCCCTCCTGGTAGAGCTGTGGTGGAGTTTCCTGGCTAAAGTAGCTTCTAGCCCCTGGAAAGAGCCAAGGCCACTCCGCTTCTGGCTCATCCTGCAGTGACCTTGGGTCCTTCCTCCCACTAGACTCTGCTTCCAGTCTCACTCTCTCATTCATTTTCACACTAATATCCACCTGGAATTGTTGGGAGTCTGTTCCCTCTTCTCCTTCCCTTTGAGGCCTGTCAGGACCCAAAGCATACAGAGGCTAGCCCAGAGATCACAGGCCAGGATGGTCACTTCTCTCCTCCCTCAAATGGAGCTTCCTCCTCCACTGCATGGGAACTTGGTTTTCTGGGTGATGGAGCGGACTGGATACGGACTCTTGTAAAATCTCTCTTGTAGGTGTGACTGCCCAATTTTCCATCCCTCCTCAGTCTCTGGCTGTGGTGCCTCACTGGGACCCTCTTAGCTCTCTCAGCTGTTCCACAACCATCAATTTGGGATTGATGTTCTTCTTCCAAGTAGCTGATATGAATCAGAATTGTCCCCTTCATAATTTGAACACCTGTTCTCAAGACAGGGTGACATTCTAGAAGGCTGCAGACTCGGGAGGCTGAAGGTTGTAAGCCAATAGGAGTGACCCTTAGAAGGTTTGCTCCATGAAGGCTCGCCCTTTCCTGCTTTTTCCACTACCTAGCCATAGGGATGTGAAGACTCTCAGCATCCGATGCCAATATTGCCATGCCTTCTCCACTGTGAAAGCCTACACATCCCCTCTCTTAAATCCTCTGTCAGATATTGTACTCACTGGGATCCAGAAGTAATTAACCCACATGTGCAATACCCTGCAGCAAACCACCTACAACTCTCAGGGCAAGAATCACCAGCTGAGCATTCAGACCTTTGGGTTCTTGTCAGCTCCCAAGGGGACTGAAGGAGAACATCTAGGGACCTTCCCAGTTCTCGAATTCCATGCGTGACGAATGGGACAATGTACTGAGCTACTACCCAATAGACCCACTTGCTACCTTCTACCTGACCAAAACCTTTCTTCTACTTTATCCTTCAACAGAGAAGAAAGGTACATGGGTGAGAGATACTTCCCAGGCTAATGTGATTCGGACAGCCAGCGTATCCTGTCCCACATGCCTCCTTCTTGAATTCAAACATGGAACCTCATGGGGAGTCCACCTGCACAGGACAGACATCTGGCTCTAATTCTGATAACCCTACCTCTAGAGAACTTCTAGCTTCTGGCACTGACTCTCTTAGGAATACTATAGCACAAACATCACCCTTGGTTCCTCACTGGGACCATGCAAACGCCACTGTACAGATTCAAACAGCTGCGGCTCTCTCCAGCTTAACTATATGTATCTTAGGGTTCCTAATGCTGTAACAAAACATGACCAAAAGCAACTTGGGGAGGAAAGGAGTTTATTTCAGCTTACACTTCTGTATCACACACAATCCATCATCAAAGGACAGGGACTCAGGTAGGGCAGGCACCTGGAGGCAGGAGCTGATGCAGAAGCTGTGGAGGGGTGCTGCTTACTGGCTTGCTTCTCATGGCTTGCTCAGCCTGCTTTCTTGGAGAACCCAGGACCACAAGCCCAGGACAGCACCACCCACAATGGATTAAGCCTTCCCACATCAGTCCCACAGGCTTGCCTACAGTTCAGTCTTATGGAAGCATTTCTCAACTGAGGTTCCCTCCTCTCTGATGATTCTAGCTTGTGTCAAGCTGAAGTAAAACTAGTCAGGACAAAGTGCTTCTATAAAAGTCCCCTGTGGAGAATGTTAAAACCCAGGCGCTGTGCCTTGATGAGTGTGAGACTGCTCCTCCATTGAGAGCACCACATGGAGACCATGAATCCTGGTATCCCAGCATCCTTTAGAACTAAGCCTCAGGGTATCCAGTCCATACAGAACCCACCTGGGGGGCTTCTTTTGGAATATGAAAGGGCTTGTGTTGTCAGGGACTTTGGGGAGTCTCCGGGGTTCAATAATAAAGACACAGGACATCTGCATATTAAGACTGTTAGCCTGTTGCAGGGGCAGTCTCTTCAGGGTCCCTAGAAATGGGAGGGTGTGAACAGACTAATTTTGCTGCAGGCTGGAGACCATCTCCACCTCTTCCTACTAGGGTGGAAGCACAAGGCTTTTGACAGGTAGGGGATGGCTGAGTCTGGGGAGAGGAATTCTATTCTGGAAGCTTTTCCCCTTGTTTGATCTCTAGATTTCTGCCAATGTGGTAGGAACCCTTGAAATTTAAGGTTCACTGGGTTTTAGGGAACAAGCCCGTTGGGGTAACCTACCCCATACATTGTATCAACTGACTATGAAAGTCTGTGACCCTGTATTCTCAATTGAATCTGTACTGAACTTTTTTTTTTTTTTTTTTTTTTTTGAGACAGGGTTTCTCTGTGTAGCCCTGGTTGTCCTGGACCTCTGCCTCCCAAGTGCAGGAACTGAAGGGGTGTGGCACCGAGCCCTGCCCAGCCTCATCCCTGTTTCCTTAATTGTTAATTGCTTAATTGCTAAGGGCAACGCCAGGTGCGGTACAGTATGTAAATGTTTGTCACTTCCTCACCTGCCCAAAGAGAGGATTCTCTGTGATCATCATGTTAATAAGTAAGCTGCCATTCCCGATGCTGATTGGCTCAGAGTGAGTAAACTATAGAACCTCACCCATTTCGCAGGGTTCATTTGGTTTTTGTTTTTGTTTGTTTGTTTGTTTGTTTGTTTGGTGTGAGAAAGGATCTTGACCTTTGATAGTTGAAGAGCTGACAGCTGGCTCTGGGGAAGAACAACCTGGCCTTTCTGCAAAGGGAAGGAAGCTGGGAGGAGCTAGATGGGTGGCTGACGTACCAGGTCTGAAGTACAGGTTCAAAAGGAGCCTCACCCGGCTAGTGCTGACCGGCAGAGAGAACCACTCCAGGGCCCGAAGCCGCTTGGCCCTCAAGCCAACAAATCAGGCCTTCAGTTTTTCATGGGAGGTCTACCACTCTGCTTTCCCAGGCTGCTGGCCATAAAGTGTCACTTGCTCTCATCCAACACATATACCACACAGCGCTGACAATCCTTGCTGATATACTTTTCTTCCTAAGTAAATGAAAGAAAGCCAGCCATGGTGATATATCATGCAATTTCAACTGTCAGGAAGCTGAGGCAGGAGGATGGATCCCTTATGGCTAAGAATTTGAGGCCCAGCCTACGCAAAATAACAAGAGCTCGTTTCAAAATAAACCCACAAGACTACACAATGGCTGGATGCATTCCTAAAGATAGATCTGATAGAGTGATAAAGAGACTCACAGGATATAGGAGAGAGACTGGAGAAGGCTGCTCACTGGAGGGTAAGCAGATATGATGGGACATGGAGAGGCCCCTGTTATCAACAAGAACAGAGTGCACAGCTATGAGAATGTCCATGCCCAGAACAGAGACCCAGCGAATACTGGGGGTGTGGACAACACGGCTATATGTGACGCTGAATGTCACAACACTTTGGGAAGAGATTTTTTTGCACTTTCTCACAAAACTAAACCTATTTTATGAAACCAGCAACCAGCATGATCTTGGTATTGGGTCAAGTGAGAGAAAAACTTATAGGATGACTGTGTGAGTCAGCCTTTTGTCACTGTAACAAAATGCCGGAGATAAACAACTTGGAAGGAAGAAAGGTTCATTTTAAGACATGGTTTCAGAAGTTCCAATAGGGAGGTGGAGAGGGAGAAAAGGAAGGGTTAGAATCCCAATACAGTCCTCAAGGGCAACCTCCCAGTATAGACTCCATCCA
The DNA here is from genome assembly GCF_021556685.1 of Rattus norvegicus. Lineage (NCBI taxonomy): Eukaryota > Metazoa > Chordata > Mammalia > Rodentia > Muridae > Rattus > Rattus norvegicus. The sequence continues at coordinate 1,519,226 of NC_141549.1, read as the reverse complement.
CGTCCTACAAACAAGCCTTTGGGGTTGTAGCTCAGATCCAAATGTAGCAAATGTAGCAGTGTTACAACTGCCCACCAGCGGATGATGGGTAAACTACAGTTGCATCTCTAGGAAACTAAGTATTATTTGACAGCAAACCAGCAGTGCTTCTAGTGACTCAGTGATGCCCTGGGCTGGATCCTCAGCCCTGCACAAATTGGGCACGCTGGCGCACACCAGTAATCCCACCACTTGGCAAAAGTAGGGATGTTGTGGGAGGAGGACCATGAGTTTAAGGCCAACCTGGACTAAACAGGAAGAAGCTGTTTTTTAAAAATAAAAAATCCATAGAAACTCAAAGTAGACAGACAGAAGGACAGTATCCCCTCTTTGAGAGGCAACCACTAAGCCTTCAAACCTATAATTTAACACACATGCATGCATATATTTACAAAGTATTTGCGTATATAAAAACATACACAGATGTATTTGGTTCACTGTTTTTGAAAACAGGTAAGTTTTTTCTTTCATACTCTCTCTCTGTCACACACACACACACACACACACACACACACACACACACACACGCAGTGTTGATATGCAGCCCAGATTGGTTTTGAACATTTTCCCTTTCTTTCTTTTTTAGTTGTGTGTGTGTTTGTTTGTTTACTAATTTGTGTGTATGTGTCTACCCTGGAACTTATTTATCTGTCCTAGGTCACTAGGCAAGATGGAGGCACTGGTTTGGAGACTTTTCTAGCTTCTACTGCCCTTGGTTTTGTGACTAGAGCATATCAGATCACCAAGGAGCCAGGATGTGGTAGATCGTGATCTGGGTAGTAATGAGAAAAGCTGCCCTCTTCCCAAACAGGACTGAGTCCCCACACGGGTAACAACCACTGGGCTCATTTGTCAGATGGCCCCAGGAGGCTTTGCTATTAGTGACCAGCTTTAAGGCCCTCCTTCCAAGGACAGGAGAGACCGTATAGGGAACAGGCTTTGAACTGAAGATTCCTGGAACTTTTAGTTCCGAAACCACAGAACTTCCTTCCCTCTATGGATTCCAGCTATGATCAAAGATGTTGGCTTTGAAGAAGCTGGCAGCCAGACCCGCCTAGTCCCTACCATTCGCACACTCAGTCATCAGAGCTGGCCTCACACACCACATAGGCAGCAGTGGCTTGCAGTTCCACGGAATGACTCATGTGATAGAGGCTCCGATGAGCAATGCTTGACACGCAGACTGTATATAAGCAGAATAGGGCAATAGATGCTCAACCTTCAGGGATCACTAAGGGTGGCTTAGCGGTTAAGAGCACCAATTGCTCTTCCAGAGGCCCTGGGTTCAATTCCCAGCATCTACATGGCAACTCACGACTGTCTATAAGTAACTACAGTCCAGGGCTTCTGACACCCTCACACAGATAGACATACAAGCAAAACACCAATGTACATAAGATATATTAAAAGAACTAAAGTTAAAAAAAAACAAACAAAAAACATTGCTTCAAGGCCATTATCTTGATTCATCTAGACCAGTGGTTCTCAACCTGTGGGTCATGACCCCTTTGGGTGCATATCAGATGTTTAGATTATGATTTATAACAGTAGTAAAATTATAGTTACGAAGTAGTAACAAAAATGATTTTATAGTTGGGAGGTCACTACAACATGAGGAACTGTATCAAAGGGTCGCAGCATTGGGATGGTTGAGAACCATGCTCTGGACCCTATCTATTGCCCTGCTTGTTTAAGAAAACTCCAAGCACTGTAAACTATTTCCTGGGTAATTTCTCATGTCTCTAAGTACTATCAACTTTAGAGGGTATGTATTCTCCCCCATCTCCCTCTCAATCTGCGTGTTAATCCTGAGCTCCTATGCCAGTCAACACACAGGACTCAGGTGCTGGATCATCCTATGGGAAGTGGGAGTACGGAACACTTGAAGGTGCCTGTCCGGACGAGGGGACCAGAGCCCCAACCTACCAAGGACCAGGACCAGGAAGTCTAGCAAGCCTCAATGGTCCCAGCCATCTGTGATGACTATTCCCCATGGCTCTGGTCTAACACGAAGGCCAGCAACCTTGTCCCCATGATCAACGTAAACACAGCTTGACTGAGTGAAAAGAAAGAAGGCTTGGGGCCAGGTCTCTGCCTTGCTGGTTAGTAGCTGAGTGAGGTTGGCCATGTCACTTCATGTCATTAACTCTTTTAAACATTCACCTCTCACTTGGTCTGACAACCATTTTACAGCACCTCTCAACCTGTGGGTGACAACCATTGGAAAACACAGATTTCTGATGGTCTTAGGAACCTTCAACCACACATTTATTTTCGTTGCTATTTCATAACTGTAGTTCTGCTACTGAGCAGTGTCTCAGTTCCTAAGACCATCGGAAATAGGTATTTTCCCAATCGATAGTCTTGACCCACAGTTGGAAAACTGCTGACCCATAGGAGCAAGTGATGTTTGGCCTGCACATAGTAGGTGAGGGCCAGTCCTGGCTCCTGGGAGAACAATAAGGCCCCAGCTATGTATTTTTTCATACCACATTATATAGCAGGACACCCATCACCTCTGGGGGCAGCCACACACAGTCATAGGAAGCTAGAAAAACATGGGATCCAAGTCTCCCTCACAAGAACCAGCCTGTCCAATTTCACTATTGTCTCTACTCTTGGGTGTCTGTCCTCCACTGTCCCCTACAGTCCTAGTTAGGCTTAACCTGAACCCCAACATGGCTGGGGTCACCAGGCAGAAGCAAGCAGCACAATGTACACACAGTTCAGTGCTGCCTGCACTGTGGTCACCAACTCCCAACGGCACTGTACACACTGCCAAGGTAGTCAGAGAGAGAACAGAGAGACATCTACAATTTTTTTTTTTTGTTCTTTTTTTCGGAGCTGGGGACCGAACCCAAGGCCTTGTGCTTCCTAGGCAAGCGCTCTACCACTGAGCTAAATCCCCAACCCCGACATCTACAAATCTTACAAAATAGGACATATGGTTAAGTGTTCTCTCTGATGTCTCCCAGCTCAGGAAAGCACAGAAAAGCCATGTCACAAAGAAGCCCTTGTTTAACTCTACCCTCAAATCAACTCTACTTATTGGGCCAAGCTAACCGTCACCATTTATCAACAACAACCCTAACACAAGCCTAAAACCAACAGCCTTTGAACAGCATGAGACATGAGGTAGGTGCAGCAGTGAACGGTGGAGGCGGGACTCAAACCCTGGCCTTCTGGCTTGGAATCCCAGGACTTTCGTCACAACACCATACTTCTAGGCAGAACCTACTGACTTGGTAACAGTATCTCAGAGGCTGAGCTTCACATGGTCCTGTGACAGAATAGCACGGAGTCAGGAATTGGCACACACCTCTGGTTTCTACATCCAGCGAACACCAAGCAAGCTCCTTCTTCCTTTTTTGTCTTGGTTTATAGGTTTTTTGTTTTGTTTTGTTTTGAAATATGAGTACACTGTAGCTGTCTTCAAACACACCAGAAGAGGGCATCAGATCCCATTACAGATGGTTGTGAGCCACCATGTGGTTGCTGGGAATTGAACTCAGGACCTCTGGAAGAGCAGTCAGTGCTCTTAACCCTGAGCCATCTCTCCTGCCTCTTCCTTTTTTGTTTTGTTTTTTCAAGATAGGGTTTCTCTGTGTAGCCCTAGCTGTCCTGAAATTCACTTTGTAGACCAGCCAGGCTGGCCTCAAACTCCCAGAGATCCACCTGCCTCTGCCTCCCAAATGCTGGGACTGAAAGCATGGGCCACCACACCCAGCTAAGCTCCATTTTCTTAATGGCAACGTAGGACAGCAGGATGAACACAAACTTGGAAGGCAGACTGCTCAAGTTCAAATCCAAGCGGGGTTTGTTCCTACTCCCTGGGTGGTCCCAGACAGGTTATTTAACCTTTCTGTGCCTCAGTTTCCCACCTCTATTAAACAGTATGCTCTCATCATATCATTTTACCCTTCATTTGTTGGGTTGTCCCAATATAAAACAGCAAACTGAGTCGGGGAGGTCCCAGAGGACCCTGGGGCATTTGGTAAATGAGACCTGAGGGGGCTGGGAGGAACCAGTCAGAGAATGGCCTGACAAGGCAAAGGGGTAGGGGTGAGGTTGGGATAGTGTGAAAGAGAGACTAGCAAGGGCAGTGCTATCTATGGGTCTAAAAGGCTCTCAAAGGCCCGTGCTGTTGGAGGCTGAGTCCCAAGCCCCTGGGGCATTACTGGTAGGCAGTGGAACCTTTGGGGATGGGGGTCAGCTTGCAGGTCCTAGGCCACCAGATAAACGTCCATGAAGGAGACACTAGGAAGTGAGCCTTTCCTCTTTGCACCTTGGCTACCATGGGGTAAGCAAGCTGCAACCACACAGGGCAGTGCACTGTGATGAGCAACCTAACCACAAGCACAAAACGGCAGCCCATGCAGGAGCCTCTGAAGCCATCCTTCCGGTCTTTTTAGCTGACTGCCTCAGGCAGCAGCAGAATGCACCTGTCTCCCAGATGGACCCCATTATAATCCCAAGCCCCAGTGAGAACAGTTAGAAGGCAGGGCACTGCGGTGGCTGCGTCACAGTAGTAGAGCTCTCATGAACAGAAAGAAACCACTACATAAGCATACAGTGAGAAGTGGCTACAATGCCAGAACTGGCCCCTTAGCAGACACTGACACCTGATGTGTGCCTTCCAGCTTCTAGAACTGTGAGCAACACACTTCTGCTGTCTAAGCCTCTCCCGTTCATAAGGTTCCATTACAACTGTTCAAACAGACCGAGGCAATCTTACAGAGACACATATGTGAGGCTGGAAGGACAGCTCAAGCAGTTAAGAGCACTGGAACCAGCTAGTTAGAGCTCCAGCAGGTAGGTCTGACACTAGCCTCTGGCCTTACCAAGAGAGAAAGAGAGGGAAAGGGAGAGGGAGAGGGAGAGGGACAGGGACAGGGACGGGGGAGAGGGAGAGATTAGGTTGTGGTTTTGAGTACAATCATGGGAGTGCAGGTCTGTTCTTTTGTGTCACCATTCTCCAAGTCTGAAACAGTGTCTACTAGGACCATCTACAGAGCACAGTCAAAGGGTCATGGGCTCAGCATTGTGGACCAACAGCAATATCTAAAAGCCCCTCAACATGTCTGGTCTCTCCAGCCCTGGTATGGCCCAACTGGGTTTTTCCCAATTCCCTTTGGGCTTGAGATGCTCTAAGTCCTGCCATGCCCACTTACTGCCTCTGTGCCATGTCATCCTTCCAATAACTCAAGAGAGACAGAACTAAGGGGAGCTGTGTTTGACCCCTTGCTCCAGTGGGAGCCAAGCTGAATAGGCTAAGACCACCAACTCCCTTAGTCCAAGTAGCCACAGAAGACAGGCTATGACAGACAGACAAGGAGTAAAAGGATTAAAATTCTTGAGCTCATCAAACTTGTGTGTGCACCTGATTACCAAGAGCTGACCCATATGGTGGTGAGAGGGCTGATTGGCCATCAGGGATCAAAGGACATTAGAACACCATCGGTCAATCAAAGGAGTGGGAGAAAAGGGTACTCCAAAGACTGAGACAAGGTAGTTATCCAAAGCTATCCTAGATACAGTCTTCAGCTCCAATGCTCCAGAGCCCGAGAATGTTGCCTCCTATGGCAAAGAGCCAGTCCAATGTGACAAACACTACACGAACATGGTGTGATTCTGGATTACCCACGTGAGACCAATCCAACTGCAGGCACCCTTGAAAGTGAAAACTCTTTCCCTCTGTGGAAAAGTAAAATCGCCAGTGAAGGAAACAGTGTCTCCACCCACAGAGAAATGGGCCACAGAGACTGGGAGGGCCGCCAGCACCAGAGACACCAAGCAAACAGATCACCTCCCCCCCCCCCCCCAGCCCCAGTTAAGGCACAGCCCTGTAAACACCTTGGGAGTTCCTCCTTGACAGTTATAAGACTAGACTGTGAAATTAAACTGCTAGACAAGCTATGAGGTGATAAGGCCAGCTACTGTAGAGAACAGCAAAGGCTCCTAAAAAGCAAACCAAACACAGAACGGCCACAGGGCCCAGCAAGCAAAAGCAAGACCTCTCTCAGCTAGCAGCATGATCCGCAAGGCCAAGTCCAAAGGGAACAACTCAAGTGTGTGTCACAGATAAAGAAATCCAGCCGCTCACTCTGAAAACGGGGCATCCTGACGTTGTGCTACGTCATGCACAATGAACCCAGCATGTTAAGTGAAATAAGGCAGTCACAGAATGGTTAATGCTGCCTGATTCCACCCTAAGACAGAAAGGCATAGCTGCCTCAGAGGCTAGGGCAGGAGGGAAATGAGAAGATGGGTTAAATAGGCATAGTAAACTTGGAATGACGAGAAAAGTTCAGATGAACCTACACGGCAGCCACCTCTCCCTTCCTCCAGACCCCTTCTTGGCGGAGGTCGACCACCACCAGCCCATATAGTCTAGCCAGCCTCTTTGACAAGAGAAACACCAAATCCCTGACACCACAACAAATCATTTCTACAATGAAAACCAAAGGGCACTGCCCCCTGCCCTGGAGAAGGAGCTCAGATAAGGCTTGCTCACTTGTATTATAGGTCAACACAGTCACCATGGTCACCATGAGTCACCACAGTAAGAGCTGGGTTCTCGGTGGCCAGGCAACACACCCAGCCAGCAGTGCAAACTGCTTTGGGGAGGGGAGCTAAGCACCTGGTTGATGCGTGCAGGTAACAGAGCATGCTGCCCAGCTGGTAAGCCAAGGGCAGCCCTAAGAGTTGTGAACCGGTTTACTCCTCCTATCCAGCACACCTCTCCTTCCCGCTTACGTATGGAGAAACTGACAACCGAGGAGGAAGTGGCTTGCCACCATGACACAGCAAGGGACCAGCCCCGGACTTCTTGCCTCCTTACCAAGTACTATGAAGCAAAGGGCGTGGCGCCAGCACAGGTTCCCGGCTCCCGAGGGACCCGCTTCACCTGGACGCTTCCTTTTATCAAAGGCTGTAAAAGAGTAAGAGTTCGGGAGGGAGAAAATAAAAAAAAAAAAAAAAAAAAAAAAAGAGTAAGAGTTCGAGGGAGGCTCAATGCCTGAGCCAAAGGCAGATGCGGTGCAGAAGACCGGCGAGACAGAGGATGATTTTTGCCCAGGGAAAAGAAGTGGTGTAGAGCCATGCCCGACACCCAAGCCACGCCCGACACCCAAGCCACGCCCAAGGACTCAGCACTGTTTGTTAAACAGACAACACGGGACCACAGCACACTAAAAACATCTCCAATAAGAACAGGAGAAACTAAAAGGAGGCTCTGAGGGGAGAGAGCCATTGATGAGAAGCAGCGGGGGGAATACAACCAATACGGTCAGAGACACAGAGAAAATCTATTCATAAGTCAAACCGGAAGAGAAACACTGCACACACGGGACAATCACAAAGCAGTGAAGTGTCTTAGAAACTGGGAAAGGGAAGACGTGTGTGTGTGTGTGTGTGTGTGTGTGTGTGTGTGTGTGTGTGTGTGTGTGTGTGAATAGATCAGCAGCAAATGAAATGTGTGTGTTAAGGGACTGAAAAACAGACAACCCTATCATCCAACAGAAAAGTTAGACAAGTGAGCCAAGGAAAAAACCTTGAGAAAAAAGAGGCACAAAAGCTGGGGGTTGTGAGCCCCGCCTGTAATCCCAGCACCCAGTAGCAGAGGCAGGGGGTCTAGGGCCCCCTGGAGGTCAAGGGCCTAGGTTAATAACGAGTCTGAGGCCAGCCTTTGCTACGTAAGATCTTACCTGAAAATACAAGCAAGCAAAGAGAGAGCAGCTAGAGAGAGGCTTTAGCCAACGGAGTGCTTATGCGGAAGCATGAAGACCAGTGTTTAATCCCCAGCACTAACATTTAAAGCCAGGTGTAGTGGAATATGCTCAGTTTGAGTGCTGGGGAGGCAGGTGGATCCCTGGAGATTCCTCAAGGGACCAGGAAGAGAGTGATGGAGGAGGACACTCAGTATCCTCTTCTGGCTTCTGTACACACATAGGCACATGCACACTTGTACACCACACAACCCCAGATGAGGATGAGGATGACAATGATGACAAACAAGAAGGAGGAGGAGGAGGAAGAGAAGGAGGAGGAAGAGGAGGATGAGGAAGAGGAGGAGAAGGAGAAGAAGGAGGAGAAGAATGAGGAGGAGGAGGAGGAGAAGAAGAAGGAGAAGAATGAGGAGGAGGAGGAGGAGGAGGAGGAGGAGGAGGAGGAGGAGAAGAAGAAGAAGAAGAAGAAGAAGAAGAAGAAGAAGAAGAAGAAGAAGAAGAAGAAGAAGAAGAAGAAGAAGAAGAAGAAATAATAACGCTAACATCTGAGCAGACAGCATGAGCTGAAAGGACCACCTATTGGCAATCTGAAGCCTGAAAAGACACCATCAGCAAAGTTCACCCACCAGACACTTGACATCTCAGGGGCAGAGAGACAATACTACAGGCTTTGAGGAAAAGAAAGGAGTCAAGGTTCTTCAGGGGAGGATGGCATGACACTGGACTCCTCAACTCCTGCTGGGAACCAGAAGACAACAGCTCCTCCCTTCGACCAGGAGAAACTTGTTTTCAACTTTTCATTCCTAAGGCCAGCTAAATCAACCACCTATCAACTGGATACCACAGACTTCCACAAAAAACAAAAAACATCCTACCTCCCCTAAACGCAAAGGGAATCTAACACAAACTTTTAGAAGGAAGTCCCAAGATAATAACCGAGTGACAGACTTGGAGAACAACTTGTCCAGCTCAGAGCAATCGTACGGGAAAAACTCAAGGCCAAGGGAGGAATGACTCACCAAAGAACAGGAAGTCACCTGGTAGGCCTGCACGTGTAACCATATGGGTCACCTGGGGCAGGACTGAGCAGCACCTGTTACAGTCGTAGTTTTGCAAGAATTAAATACTGATAAGTGATGTGTATGGATTCCTTATCTGTCCAAGCAGCATGTCAGTAAATAATGTCTCAAATAATTGACAAATTAACAAACAGAACTGTAAACCTATCATTTAAATAAAGATATTAAAGACAGTCACCTGTACAGACAAAGGGGAGGGTGTGTGGGGAAAACAGCTGGTTTCATTACAAGCCCTTCAGATCAATAAGGTTGATCTTCCCCAATTTGGTAAACTATGTGTTTTATAATGCGGCTACGCAAAGTGCTACTACATAGGGCAGGGACCCTGACACCTAACTAAAAAATGAAAGATTATCAGCACAATCGAGCTGCAGTACTCAACTAATCTCTGAAAGAGAAACACTTCTTAGCTAAAAGCTGAAGCACCATTTGTTCGTTCTCTCTCTCTCTCTCTCTCTCTCTCTCTCTCTCTCTCTCTCCTGTCCCTGAGTTTTTTGTTTATCAACATTTACAGGCATAGACAGAAGTTTGTGGAGCATGAAGTGTACAGGATTGTAGGAGTCCGCTTAAGGAAAGAACATAAAACATCTTACTTTATGCCAATGTTATCATGCAATATGGCTTCCGGGAGCACCACCCCACCCCACCCCCAGCCCACAAGGGTCCATGGAGGTGAAAGCAGGGATTAGTTACATCTGCTTCTGCCCTACTGCAAATGGAAGAGGATGTCCATTAGGGCTAGACTCCCCACAACAGGAGGCAGGACACAGACTCCCTGGGGTTCCTCAACCCCACCTCTCCAGGAAGCCTGGGCTTCATGAAGTATTGCTGCCACCATCAGGAAGATTCTGAGTTCAAAATTAATTCCCTGGAGAAACAGAAGGGGTGCAGAGGGAATCTAGGACCTCAACCTTCTCAGGAATGGAACAAGAGGGGCTGAGCCCTCTGCTAAGTTCTTAGAGACCATATCTCTCCTCTGGAAGGCACCTCTACACCCTCTTGCCCCAGCAAAGAAGACAGCTCAGGAGGCTGAGATCAAGGCCTAAGGCAGCAGGGGCCCTGATCCAATCACTGTTGGGTGTTCATCAGCCATTTATCTGCGCTGGATGTTCAGTGCCTTCTGACCTGGAAAACACCAAGGTCCAGCCCAACCTAGCAGCCTTGGGGTTTGAATATCCCTTAGCAGTTGAGTCTTCTGTAGTGCTAAGGACAGTTGCCCTGCCAGAAACGAAAAGGACGTCCCTGGAGGACACACAGCTCCACCAAGAGTAAGATTCTCTATCAGGTCCTGGCCCTCTGAGGCTGGCATTCTGGACTCAGGGATTACACTGAGCCACTGAGGAACAGCACAAGGACAGGAGGTCCAAAGGACACCCCCAGGTATGCGTGTCACAGGAAGAAGCCAGGAAATGTTATGTCCTTCGTTCATCCAAACTTGACAATTTCCATCTTAGACAAATGGCCAGACAACTTCCTGGGGCCACATGAGGCCCTGCCCCTTTCATGGGTGTCCTTCCTACTCATAGTGATGGCTCCTTCTGGAACTCTCCCAGCTCTCAGCCTAGAATGCTCTATGTCCAACCCTTTCTTCTAGTTCCTCGGATAGGCATTTCCTCACTGAACAGCTCACCAACCTCCCCAGCGACCTCATGGATGCATAGCACACTACCACCCCCTGTTTTATACACCAGGGAACGGGGCTCAGAGGTCAAGGGGCTGTGCCAGGAGCACTTGCACTGGCTCTCCAGACCATCAGATAGCCTCTCCTCCTTGCCGCTTCCCACCAGGGCACAGCAGAGTTGGCACTGGGATATTCGACACAACTGCATCCTGCTTGGACCAAAAGTTCCTGACTCATCTCTCCTCACCCTGGCTGGCAGACTCCAGAATTTGGGGGACAAGCAGTACCCATCTAGAAGGTTCCCTTCTCCCTTCCATCATAAGCGGGACCCTAAATGGTACAAGAGGATGTACGGACATCTTGGCTCTCCCACACCCAGCGATCACGGGCACTAACCTTCCCTAAGTGGGTCATGGGGGCCATTCAATGACTGACACAAGCCAGAGAGCCCTGGGGGCAGCAGTCACCAACCCTGACTCCATTTTCTCATACACTACACAAAAGCCCACTGAAGGTGGAGGCAGGCATTTGGCTCCCCACCCGCCCACCAGGATTAAAAATAGCAGAGTCGACATCAGTCATTCTCCAGGCAGCGTGGCTGACGCCACCATCTGAGACGGTCTCCGGGGCAGCCCAACCTAGAGAAATCCTGGGCAAAGCTGGCAGGAGTGCAGCCACATCAATCCCTAGAGCCTCACCGAGGTGTGGAGCCTGAGGGAACAAGCCCCAAAGAGCCTTCTTAGAAATAAAAAGCCAAGCCCCAGTGGCATTTGGGTTGCTCCAGACTTGCGCCATTCCTGAGATCATTTGAGTCAGCGGCCCAGGGAGCAGGAGAGACCAGCCTGAGTTCTCAAGGCTGGCCCTGGACAGGTCAAGGCCCGAAGCCGTATCTCCTGACTTCTTGTCCAGTGCATCTCAGCCTGAGCTGGCACTGGGCACTCCGACTCCATCGCATTCACATCAGGCTGGAGGTGATGCTGAGAGACGTGAGCCTGAGAAGACCAATCTGAGATGCTGATGGTGACCTTCCCAACAACTCCCACGTAAACTGAGTCATACCCAGAGCATCATCTGTTCCAGGGAGCTAAGAATGACAGCACAGAGGCCAGAGTGGGTAGCCACAGATCTCATCCCTTGTGAACGTGAGAATCGAGAGGAACCATCGGCCTCAGCTCAGCCCCATACAGGGCTGTTGCTATGACAAGAGTGCCCTACATGTCATATTTAGGGTTAAAGAAAGCAACTTGGGAGAAGGTGACAGCAAGGACTCTCCATCCCAAAGCTGGGTCTTGGGAGCCACTTGGTGGGTTGCATGGGGGCTGGAAGATCTCATGGTGGGTCTCAGCATGAGTTAACAAGCTAGGGCTCTAAGAAGGGGATGAAGGAGTAGAGGCCTGCCAGCATGTTCCCCAACCCCCAGGGAGAGAGATGCCCTACTGTATGCCCTGATGGCTTCTGGCAGCTATTACATATGGCTCAGTTCCCACTCCCCAACCTGTGAAATGCCAGCTCAGACAACGGCAGGAGGAGAAACATCTTAATTTTCAACTAAGGAGAGAAGTGGGTGGTGTTCCCAAACCTTCCGACTGTTACCCCCCCGAACCATCTGTCCTGTCTTGCTTTTAGGAACAGAACACTCACTATAACCCGGCACATGGCCACCCCAAGAACCATGTTCCAAGCCTCTCCATCAGTTCAGCACTGCCTGCCAGTGAGGACTGCACTAGGCTCATCTGGACCACAGGGGTGAAGGAAGCACAGAGAGCATCACCCACGTGTGACCCTGTGACTAGATCCTTAGCACATCCTGGCCACCTGCCAAAATTAAAACACACACACACACACACACACACACACACACACACACACACACACACAGACGCACAGACACAATGCACACACAGATACACACACACACACAGACGCACAGATGCACACACACACACAGACGCACAGACACACAGACACAATGCACACACAGATACACACACACACAGAGATGCACAGACACAATGCACACACAGATGCACACACACACACATACACACAGATGCACACACACAATGCACACACACACACAGACGCACAGACACAATGCACACACAGATCCACAGATACACACACACACACACAGAGATGCAGACACAATGCACACACAGATCCACAGACACACACACACAGAGATGCACAGACACAATGCACACACAGATCCACAGACACACACACACACACACACACACACACACACACACGCTCTGGTCAGCACCTATGGTCGAGAACTGTGGCTCAGCAAGCCTTACACATGTCCAGGTGTGAAAAACACAGCCTTAAAAAAATACCTTAAGTGAGGGGCTGGGGATTTAGCTCAGTGGTAGAGCGCTTACCTAGGAAGTGCAAGGCCCTGGGTTCGGTCCCCAGCTCCGGGAAAAAAAAAAAAATACCTTAAGTGATGTAATGTTAGGAGTCTGGTGCCTGGACTACCCATGGTAAAAACTTAGCTTCTGATGTCTGAAAGAGAGGCAAAGGTAAGTTCTCCTTGATAAAGGAATGAGCCCAAATCCTAACAGCAGGGACAGGGTGGTGATGAGACACTAAATGGATCTAGCAAGAAACAAAAAGACAACCTCCATGTGTAACAAACAGCCAAGACAACACAACAGATAAAGGGCTTTGCTTTGTGAGCACGAGGACCTGAGTTCAAATCCCCAGCACCCACGTAAAATGCCAGGTGTGGTGGGACATGACAACAATCCTAGCACTTGGAGAGTGGTGGAGACCCTAGGATCACTGGGGTTTGGGTCATTCAGTCTAGACACACTGCGAAGTTCCAGAGGCAGTGAGAGACACTGTCTCCAAGACAAAGTAGAGTGGCAGAGGACAAATCTGACGTCACCCTTTAAATCTCCAGCTGAGCATGGCACAGATACACACACACACACACACACACACACACACACACACACACACACACCCACCAACAACCTTGAAGACTTTTTCATAATCCTGCCCCAGCAAACCAAGAACTTTCCAGCTATCTGTTCAGTTGTTTGTCTCTGGCTGAAAACACAGGCCTTAGAAACAGTAAGAGCAAGCAAGCCAGGCTCCAGCCCAGTGCAGTGCAGTGCAGTGCAGTGCAGTGCAGTGCAGTGCCGAGAAAGAAAAGAGCACAAAGACTCCACAGCAGTCTTCTGCCCACCTGTCCCTCTATGCTCTCATGTATTAACTGCGCTGACAACTCCAAAGGACGGAGAAAACCCACCTTGTTGTCTCAGATGAGAAAGGAGATGTGTCCAGGAAAGTCAGAGCTGGCCACATATCCCTGGACCCATAGGAAGGGGACCCAAGCTCTGTGTGTGTGTGTGTGTGTGTGTGTGTGTGTGTGTGTGTGTGTGTATCTGTGTGTGTGTGTGTGTATCTGTGTGTGTGTGTGTATCTGTGTGTGTGTATCTGTGTGTGTGTATCTGTGTGTGTGTGTATCTGTGTGTGTGTGTGTATCTGTGTGTGTGTGTGTGTGTGTGTGTGTGTGTGTGTGTGTATCTGTGTGTGTTGGGGGGGGATTTCCTGCCATGGTGCTGGTACAGGTCTGCTATGGTTTGTCTCCTAAAGGCCCACTTGGAGGAAGCCTGACGCTTTGAGCAGTGGCACTGAGAAGTGACAGAGCTTTAGGAAGTGGGAGATGTGGAAACTGGTTATTAAAACATCAGCGGCCTCGTCCTTACTTCCTTCTCCTTCCTAGTCTGCCATACTGTAATGCAGCCAACAGCTGCCAGCCACCGAGCTGAATCGACTTTTTTTTTTTTTTTTTTTGTTCTTCCCCCCCCCCCCCCCCCCCCCCCCGGAGCTGGGGACCGAACCCAGGGCCTTGCGCTTCCTAGGCAAGCGCTTTATCACTGAGCTAAATCCCCAACCCCTCGACTTCTCTTTATTTGCTACCTAGCTTCAGACTAAGACCCCCAAGTCCCTATAGTTTACAGGTAAGTCTTGTTTTACCTACTTTTCCCAAAAGCCTGGCTGTCATAAGGACAAGGACCACTGGGACACTGGGGTAGGGGCAACCACAGCCATCAGCAGGCTGAGAAGCAAGACCCTACTGTCCCACCAATGGCTAGCTTGAAGGGCACAGGGTGAAGTCTGTCAGAGGACAATGCCTCTAAACGTCTGGGTCCTGCTGTTTTGTAAAATGTGTTTTTTATAAATTTTAGGACTGTAAGAAAAGACATTATCCCACCTCTTGGTTATTTCTAAAACATAGTAATATAGACCTGAACACCAAAGATCACACAATACAATCCACAAAGCAGGCCTGAAAAACCTGTTAACTCAAAACATGTACACCAAGTTCATAAAAGCCAGAACCATTGCCAAGGACAAATGGAGCTTGACTTAGATAAACTACAGTGAGAATTATGTGGTCTGTTGCTTTTTTTTTTTTTTTTTTTTTAAATAAGGACTCACGATATAACCTAGGCTTCACATACAGTCCACGTTGGTCCTGAACTCATGAACCTCCTGCCTCAGCCTCCAGAACACTGCGATTACTGGTCCATGGCACCAGAATCAGTTTTACAGATTCGATACATCTCTCTGGGATAAGAAGAAGTCATATTGAATTTGAAGGTACACTTTTAACACTGTGCAGCCAGCCACGAGGAGGACCTCATGCAGTCTGAGACGTCTGCTGTCTTTTGCAAAGCCCTCTAAAACCAGGACCCAGCTTGAAGCAGTCAACCTCTCGTGACACTACCAACTTGGAAACTCAGGATGGTTTTCCTAAATAGTCCCTGGATCAGAGCAGCCCCAATCAAATCCTTTCCTTTGTAAGAGTTGCCATGGTCGTGGTGTCTCTTCACAGCACCAAACGGTAACTAAGACAGTGTGGAAACCCATCCGATCGCATTATATCCAAAGTCAACAGTGACTGAGGCAGGGTTTTTAAAGACAGAGCTCAGAGTGAACTAAAAGTGAGAAGGAATAGATAAAAGTTAAAATTAATGCCCCCTGAACAAATTCAAACACACACACACACACACACACACACACACACACACACACACACACACTACTGAAGAAAGCGGCTAGAATCCTATTTCTTGATTTAGAGAACTTAAAAGCATTAAAAACATCAACACTTCCTAAATAAATACATTCTGGAGCATTCAAAGGAGACAGTTTCTTTGCCACAACTCTGCTTTAAGTCAATAAAAACAGGAAAAGAACTCATTACCCAGGAGTGAGGAAAAGACTGAATAAATTATGGTAATTATGCACTGAGAACATTCCACAGCTGCTGACCTGGAAAACAAGTCATACATAGAAGTTGCAGGATGAGGTACAGAGGCTGTGGCCATCAGCACCCACTCTGTGCAGGTGGCAGAGGGGGAGCCAAGGAAACAGGGCCTGCGCTCGCTATCTCAGCCTGCCTTCCTTTCAGTTGCTCTCTTGAGGTTTTTTTCCAGATGTCCCTTGCTGTCGAAACAACGCTGTGAGGGCTCCTCTAGTGTACTGCAGCAAGATGACCCTGGCCCCTGTGACTATCTCCTGCCTGCCTGTCTGTCGGTCATCTATCTATCACCCATCGGTCGGTCTGTCTGTCTTCTATCTATCTATTATCTATCTATCTATCTATCTATCTATCTATCTATCTATCTATCTATCATCACCCATTGTTCTGTCTGTCTGTCTATCAATCACCCATTAGTCTATCTATCAATCACCCATTAGTCTGTCTATCACCCATTAGTCTGTCTATCTGTCTGTCTATCTATTTATTTATCACCCATTGGTCTGTCTATCTGTATGTCTATGTATGTATGTATATATGTATGTATGTATGTATGTATCTATCTATCTATCACCCATCGATCAGGCTATCTACCACCCATCGGTCTGTCTGTCTGTCTATCTATCTATCTATCTATCTATCTATCAATCACACATCGGTCGGGCTATCTATCTATCTCCCATTGGTCGGTCGGTCTATGTATGTATGTATGTATCTATCTATCTATCTATCTATCTATCTATCTATCTATCTATCTATCTTCTCTTCTACTGCTCACTTTCCTTTACTCAGCTATTCCAGAGAGTTCTTTAAATCACCATGCCCTTGACTTCAACTATAAATACAGCCTAGACAAAATTGCCTGTCTAGCCCAGACGATTCCTCAGTCCTGCCTGACTCCGCCCCACTTAGTCTCCAACGAACAACTCCTGAAATGAAACAAGAGGGTAAACAAAGTTCATGACCTTCTCCACGTTCCAAACTGGGTCCTCATCCAGTCTCATGGGACACACACAGGGTAAAGCTAGTGTCTGGTGGGCTTGGAGTCCACTGCAGATGGCTATCAGGGCTCTGGGGGGGAGCCTGTTAAGGAAAAGCTCTCCCTCAGGTCATGGCTCTGGGCAGACACATGACATTTAGATCTGCTCCAAAGATTAGAATCCTGCATACTACAGGTTCCTCTCTAAGAGTTAAATGAGCTGGGCCTGTCAGTCACCTGGCCAAGAGGCCACACCTGCAGAATGTTAATTAACCTTGTCATGATTAGGAGATTGGAGGAATTCCCTTAGTGGAATGGCATCCTTAGTCCCATGCAGTCCCTCAGAGCTTCCAGCCTGTAACAAAGTGACAGCCTATTTTTCTGCATTACTCAGGGAAACACAACTTCCCCTCCCCACCCCCGCCCACCCAGTCTCCTTTTCTTTCAGATATTACACAAAGCCTGGGCATGCTCTTCCAGACACTCTGGGCTGCCTCACCCTTTTCCTCTCCCCTTCGGCCATGTGGCTGCCTGTCCGCCATGGAGCTATTTGCTGACCCCTATTACTAAGCCTACCTGCTGGTTTCCTTTTTTCCTTTCCTTTTTCTCTCTTTCTGTCTGTCTACCTGTCTTTCTTTTGTTCATTCTTCCTCTTTCATTTTGTTTCATTTGTTTCCAAACAGGGTTTTTTTGTGTAGCCCTGGCTATCCTAGAACTTGCTCTGTAGACCACAGGCTGGCCTCACACTCACAGCGATCCTCGGCCTCAGTCTCCTGAGTGCTGGGATTAAGGATGTAGCCACCACCAGGCTTGAACCAGCCTGCTTAAAGCACGCATGCCCTCCCTCTTCCTCTCCTCCATCTCCTTCCTCTTGGCAACTACTGTGATTCAGTTTGCCTGCGTTTTTCTTCCCAAACCTAACAAAACTGTCCTTGAACATTCTTCCAAGTCCCTTCCTAAATTCTCTTACTAACAAGACTGAGAACACAAAGAGGGGGCGGCCCTTGCTATCCCCGGGAACACTGGGTCTCCTTTTGTCCATATGGAACTGGCTGGACAAGCAGTGGGCAGTCACTAAAGACCTCAACAGAAACATGCCTTGTCACCTAGTTACTAAAAATACCTGTGCCCTTTGTGGTGGACACAGACAGCAAGCTCTCGTTCATTAACACTGCCCAGTTACACACCCTGTTCCCCCTAAGATGTTTTGAACACCAGGCTTCATGTTCTCCCTGTAAACAACGTCCAGTTTCTTCTCTCCCACACTCTGAGTTCTTACCCCTCTTGCAAGCCAGCCTCCACTGAAGGGCTCAGGTCCCTGAGTCCTCCAACTCTCATCTTTGCTGCTAAGACAGTGGGACCTTCAGGAGCACAATCTCCAAAAAGCCAACACTAATAATCACAGAGCCAGCCTTGACCATGGTATGCTCCAACCTTAAGCTTTCTTCTTCCTTAGTAACAACAAACCCACGATATTGAGATCGTCACCACTCCCTCAATAATCTCAAAACCCCTTCCACAAACATAGTCAACTCTGCTGGAGGCATCCATTTATCATTCAGAAAACTGGAACCATGTGGCGATATGGTTTGTCTCGGATCAGACGGAAGATGAAAACTGTCCTCTAATTCTCTAATTCTTTTTTATTACTTTATGGGTGCTACACCTGCATCTACCTATGAACACACTTATATGACTGGGGCCCTTCAAGATCGGAAGAGATGTCAGATCCCCTGAATGCTACAAACGATGGTGAGTGGCCACGCGGGTGCTAGAATCAAACCTGGGTGCTCTGTGAGAGCAACAAGTGCTCTGTGGTGATTTGAATGGAGACCAGTCCTCACAAGCTCATACATTTGAACAGCTGATTTCCAGTTGGTGGCTGCTGGGAAGGATTAGGTGTGGCCTTGCTGGTGAAGTGTGTCACTAGAGGAAGGTTTTGAGGGTTCAGAAGACCCATAGTTAGTTCTCTCAGCTGTTTCTGCTGCTGTGTGGCTTTGCTCCACCATTGTGGACTCTAACCCTCTGAAAGAATAAGGCCTAGCAAACGCTTGGCCATGGTGTTTTGTCACAGCAGCAGCAAAGTAACTGATACCTGCTCTTAACCACTGAACCAACTCTCCAGCCCCAGTCCCCTAACTGTTCAGCTGCCCTATTCTGTTTTTAAGGATTATTTATTTATGCATTTTATGTACTAGTACTTTGTCTGCATGTCAATCTGTACAGCAGAAGGTGGCACCGGACAGCGGTGAGCTGCCATGTGGGCGCTGGGATTTGAACTCAGGACCTTCAGAAGAGCAGTGAATGCTCCTAATCACTGAGCCATCTCTCCAGACCCCTGGGGCTCCATTCTTTCTCCTATCAGTGTAGGCTGACCATTTCACTGCATAGCTGCTCTTCTCCCCCATAACAACCAGCCAAGTGACCCTGGGACCTTTTGTGAGTTACGGTCAACATGTCTGATGTTGACCAACTGGTTTCAGAGGTTATTAGACAGTTCCATTCCAAACAGAGTTCAACAACTGTTCTTATGAATGCCAACTGCCACCAAGGAAACCAGATTCCATTTAGTCTCGGAGCTGTCCTATCTAGGGACCTCACAAATTCTTGATGTTCTGGATGGGATGAGCTCAGCGGGTATCAAGAAGGTTAATACAAACTGGCGTCCGTTCCCTTGGCTATGCCTGTGAAGTATAGCTACACCCAGACTCTCCTAACCCCATGGGACCAAATGCTAGAAACGGCTTTGGGCTCAAGAGGGAGAAAAGCATCTAGGAAGGTTAGAAGAGATCATCTCAGGCCTTCCGGAAACAAAAAAGCTGCAATCCCACTTATCTCTGTGAGTTTGAGGCTAGACTGGTCTATAGAGAGAGTTCCAGTTCAACCAGAGCTACAGTGAAACCATCTTGAACCCACGACCACCATCACCACCAAAAAGAGGACCCACATAGGCACCTAAAAAGATTCAGAAAGTCTCCATCCCCCAAAGGCACAAAGACTAGATATGTGGTCATACAAATCCTTCTAAGGCCTCTCCGGAAAACTGGGCCAATGACAGAGAGGTTAAAGAGGGCATATCTGGCCCTCCTACCAGAGAGCAGAACACCAGAATGGTTTGTAAATAAGGACAAAACAGGGGAAAGAGGGAAGAGAGGTGTGTGCGGGGCAGTTCAAGCCAGCTGCACCCCATGCTCTTGCTCTTGCTGTATTACCTACTAGCAGTTGGGTTTTTTGATTACTTAGACACCAGGCCTCACCTTGTGTGCTTTATGGCTAACCCGAGCATCATCCGTTCATCAGTCATGCACAGGTGCAGTCAGCAGTTGCCACCAGTCTAACTGCTCGGTACCTGAGCATGGCAGAGACACTAAAAACATCAACTTGTGCCAGGCGGCAATGGCCAACCTGTACCATGCAATGGTGGCACACACCCTTGATCCCAGCCAGCATTTGGGAGTTAAGGCAGGCAGATCTCTGTGCACTCAAGGCCTACCTGGTCTCACAGTGAATTCCAGAACAGCCAGGGCTACACAGAGAAACTCTGTCTCAAAAATAAATAAGTAAACAAATAAGTAGGAATGCTGGGTAAGGCGGTGCATGCTTTTGATGCCAGCACTCAGGAGGAAGAGGCGGGTGGATCTCTATGAGCTCAAGGACAGCCTGGCCTACAAATCGAGTTCTAGAACACTCAGATCGACACTGAGAGACTCTGTCTTATATGAAAAAAAAAGAAAAAGGAAAGAAGAAAAGAAAAGCAGCTCAAGGTTTGAGTGATGGCTCAGCAGTTAAAAGCACTTGTACCTAACTATATGGCGGTTCACAACTGTCTGCAACTCTGGTTCAAGGGTATCCAGTGCCCTCTTTGTCTTCCAAGGGCACCAGGAACCCACATGGTATACAGACATGCACGAAGACAAAAACCACTTATAAACAGAAAATTTGTTTAAAAGGCAGTCAGATCTTTGAGTTCGAGGCCAATAGAATCTTAAAGAGTTCCAGAACACCTAGGGCTACACACACACACACACACACACACACACACACAAAACAAACAAACAAACAAACAAAAAAGGTAAAAATAGATGAACTCATAGGACTGGAAAGATAACTCAGTGGATAAGAGTGAAGACTGCAGCGCTTACCTAGGAAGCGCAAGGCCCTGGGTTCGGTCCCCAGCTCCGAAAAAAAGAACCAAAAAAAAAAAAAAAAAAAGAGTGAAGACTGCTCTTGCCGACAACCAGATTTCAGACTCAGAAAGCTCACAACTTGTAAGTCCAGCTCCAGGGAATTTGAATACACACACACTTAATTAAAAATAATATAAATGCTTTTTAAAAAATCAGCTTGCTGAGCGAGTGGCACAAACCTTTAATCCCAGCATTCAGGAGGCCGAGGTCTGTAAGAGTCTGAGATTGGAGTTTGAGACCAGACAAAGCAAGTTCCAGGACAGCCAATGCTAAATAGGTAACCTTGTTTCAAAACAAACAAACAAACAAACAAACAACAAACTCCCCCAAAATTAACTAACAATAGCAACAACAAGCAAAACAGAACAAAAAATTAACTCGCAGAATCCTCACAATGTCTATGAAATAGGAACTATAAGTGCCCTCATTTTATGGAGAAGAAAAATCGAGATTCAGAAATCAGGAGAGATGGAGAAATCCAAAGTGGGCGAGTGTGCTAGAGAAACAGACTGCGGGAGAGCTCACCTGGCTTCCGGAGCTAGAGAATACCAAGCACAGACAAGGCCTAGAAGAACCAGCCCTGTTAATCCTCCTGGAATTCCCAACAACTGGCTGAAGCAAGGAAATAATAAAGGAACATAATGGGAGCAAGCCGAGGGTGAGCAAGACACCTGGCCCTTCCCTGCAAGGCTCCAGTTTCAGGAATAGTCATCATTTTGACAATGACACACACACACTGTCATCTGCAAAATTTACACTAGAGAACAGCCCAACCCAGGGCCGCATTTGTAGCCTTTTTTTCCTCAATAAGGCTGCCTCGGGGCAAGCTTTATAGTACGGGCAGGACCGAGCGCGGAGCAAGCTAGATGAGTCCAGTGAACGGATCAGACAGGTAGGCTGACACTCTAGGTGTAGGGTCCGTGAAACCCAATCTCCAAGGACACCTACTGTTTAGCGAGCGGAAAGAGAAATCTCCTGAGAGAATGTGCCCAACTTGAGTTTAACTATTCTCCCCCAGAACTGTTTGCCACCTTCTACGACTTTAGGAGGCTGGCCTGAGCCGACGGGAAGTCGGGGAGCCAAGCCCAAGCAAGAGTTCTTTAGGTCTCTGGAACGAGAAGCGGGGGCAGGGGCAGAGAGATCGTAGCTGGATAAGCCGTAAGGAAGGCAGGCAACACGGCAACTGGCACAATCGCGCATTCTCTGGACCGCTTGGGAGCCTGCCTTATATAAACCCAGGGTGGCAGGTCCAGGAACCCGCGCCCTGCAGTTCCGGAGCAAAGTTCCCCAAGACAGCGTTCTCGGCCGGCTGGGCTCCGCTCAAGCTTCTCCCGGAAACGCACTGAGATAAGACCTTGACCAACCCCAAGTTCGCACATCATGGGACCACAGGATCCCAGGCTCACCTGCCCTGATCCCGTTCAACTCCGGGCCTGGTCATCCGGAGGAACATTACACCCCACGCCACACGCGAATACCCCTCAAGTACAGACCGCCCGACGGGACCCTCACGCACCTGGCACCAGGGACCGGGACACTGAGCTCGGATAGCAGCTACCTCCAAGTCTCGCTTTCCGGATCTCGACCCGAGAGTGTCTGCGCACGGTCGGAGGAGGAGCCCGCAGGGCGGAAAACTCTCCGGGCGCGGCCGCCTTACTCTCCCCGGGGCGGAGCCACAGGAGCGGAGCGGGGCGGGGTCTCTCTGGAGGGGCGGGGTGCGTGTGGCCACGCCCACAGGTGAGAGCCGCGCTCTTGGTAGTGACTTCTTGTAGGAAGCCCTGGGCTTTCCCAGTGGAGCAGAGCCGCGCTCCAGACTGTGGGGTGAGAGAACATCTTTCGGGTGTTTATTTTCAGAGGTATGACCGTGAAGAAAATTTAAAACGGCCACTGTGTACGGCAGGTGGAAACTTCACAGTGGAAAAAATTACCATTTCAGCCAGTGATCAGGGCCAACATCAGCAGTGGTGATTTATATTGATCTTCTGTCGTGTGATGTCTTCCTCCCTATGACACATGACCCCATAGTAATCGTGCAAAAAATATCAGACAAGCCCCAGTTGAGGAACTCAGGACTGTCCAAAACTCTCAAGGTTGTCAAAATAAGGGAAGTCTAAGAAGCTGTCACGTAGAGATACGAAAACTAAGTAATGTGTCTTCTTAGATGGGATCCTGGGAAAAGGACATTAGGTTGAAAACTAATGACATCTGAACAGTATATAGATTTTAATAACAATGCATCAGTATTGGTTTATTCATTGTAGCAAAAATACTAGTATATTAATTGCAGGGGAAAATCATGTTGTTTGCTTGTTTAGAAAAAGGTAGTACAATAAATATGGTTGTGTAACATTTAAAAATAAAAGTTAAGGGGAGGGGGGATAGGATAGGGAGTTTATGGACGGGAAACCGGGAAAGGGGATAACATTTGAAATGTAAATAAATAAAAAAAATCAAATAAAAAAGGAAAAATAATAAAAATTAAGAGTCTTACTCTCCCCAGGTCACGTTTAGGCACCTCATTTCAGTTGTCCAACACACTTCTACATGTGCATGGCTTAGGACGCTTAAGCAAACGTATTTGTTTATAAAACAGGATTGCAGTATTCTTTTTCCTCACTTTATCTTGGTGCCTTTCAATTGGTGCCCTGGAGTCAACTAGGTTCTTCCTAAGGACTCTATAGGATCCACCACCACCCCACCTCCCATCCCCCTTTAAGGATTGCTGTTCCTCACAATCTAGCTCTCACCTGGAGGGCACTTCTTTCACCGCCCACTTTTGATTTGCAAACAAGCCATTCGTCATTTGCATTTCAGGAGCCTCTTGAAGGATCCTGGTTGGTAGGTATGGTCTGCCTTGCCCCAAGAGGGGTCCGTGTGCAGGCGGGAATGAGCAGGACAGTCTGGCTATTGCCACGCAGGTGGGCGACTCTCTAGGAAGGCCATCACAAATCGGGCTTAAGGTTTTAGAGTGAATAATAAAACAAAACAAACAAACAAAGAGGAAAGGAGAATGATTACTCCTAGGTACGGTGGAGAAGGTTTTTTGTTTTTTAAAGATTTATTTATTATATTTAAGTAGCTGTCTTCAGACACACCAGAAGAGAGCATCAGATCTCATTACAGATGGTTGTGAGCCACCATGTGGATGCTGAGATTTGAACTCAGGACCTCTGGAAGAGCAATCAGTTCTCTTAACCACTGAGCCACCTCTCCAGTCTGAGAAGGTTTATTGTAGAGAAAAAGGAGACATAGTCAAAGGCAAACACATCTGGGAGAATCCAGAGTGGTCATGAGCCCGAGCCTTGTGAGGAGAGTGGGGAGGAGAAAGGAGATGGGGTAGACAGGAGAACCAGGTGCAGCAGCTAGGAGGCTAAAGATACAAAAGGGGGTGGGGTGGGATAGAAGTAACGAAAATCATTATATTTTGTAGGGAAAGGGAGCCCAGAGCAGTGGCCTGGAGGGTTCAGGGTAGAGGGCAAGGTATGCCAGCCACACCCAGTAACAGGTTAGGACTGAAGGATTCTGGGAGAACTGGGTGGGGGGGCAGGTCCGCTTTGATATGTTAAACATGTACCTGAGCTATTTGTCCGAAACAGCAGGTAGAAAACAGTCCCCAAAACAGCAACGAAAGGTGGAGGGGGTTGGGGGTAGAAAGAACCGGAACTTGTGTGGATGTGGGACTCACCGGAAGTCGGCCACCAAACCAGCTCCAAGCCTTTCTGGACTCCAGGGAGCTACTGTCCTCCAGCACTCTCTCTGGGACAATGGGATTCTCCAAGGAATGTCCCCTGGCTGCGACCCAACTCCTCCATCCCACTCCCGCGCAGTGCTGCTGGTCCGCCCACCACGGCAACAAAGGCGGGCTTCTGATGGCCCACTTTTCTCTGAAGTGGAGCCAGTGCTTCTTGGAATATGACATGTAAAAATAAATCATTTAGGGCAACGTTTCTCCAACCTGCACGTGACTTTCACAGAGGTCGCCTAGGACGATCTGCATATCAGATATTTATGTTACGATTCAGAAGAGTAGCGAAATTACAGCTTTGAAGTAACAATGAAGATAATGTTACGGTTCGGGTCACCACCACATGAGGAACTGTGTTAAAGGGTCGGTTGCAGCATAAGGAAGAATGAGGACCAATAGTTAGGGAGACTCCTCTCTGTGACACAGGCCTTTCTACCTCAGAGCTCTTTAATGGGAGAATGAGCCAGCCTTTATAATTTTGATCTCTCTTTTTTTTTTTTTTTTTTGACAAGAGTCTCAGGTATCACCAGCTGACATGGAGCTAGTTAGGCAGATGGGAACAGAAATTCCTAAAAAGGTACTGTCTGGCTGTGAACAACAACAACAAAAACAAACAATTTCTGGAATGAGTGTCTGCAGAGACTGATGGGCCAGCTGACATTTCAATACTGTGGAAAATTTGGAATTTCGCAGGTTCAGAGCCTAACTATTTTATCTTAGACTTCCAGAACCCCACTCTGCATGTGAACTAACACTTCACGATAATAAATAAAAACCTCTCAGAAACTATTAATTTAGAATGAGCATCTTGTGATAATAACTAAAAACCTTAGAGGCTATCAACTTTGCAGTACACTAGCAAGCTTCCACCAATCCAGGAGCTAAGAATGTCATCAGATAGCATTAAGGGCCTATGGACTAGCTCCCTATCTGTTGCTTCAGTTAACCCCAAAGATGTGGGAAAGACCACCTACCCAGATCATCATGGCCAAATTAATTAAAATAAGCAATTAATTAAAGTGAGCTTTATTATTATTATTATTATTATTATGATGATGATGATGATGATGATGATGATGCACTGTGGCCTGCCTCTAAGTTGGGGTTCAAGAGGTCAGCCTTGGATTTGGGGAAGACACAGATTTTTATAGCTCAGGGGTCGATAGGGTTCCAAATTTGGGATTCGGCAGGCAGAGGGGCAGGGTTACAGGAGCAGAACATAAATGTAACAAGTTGGTCACCCTGACCTCCGGAAACAAAGGCATGATAGCAAGGCAGTCAGTCAGTAACAACATATGGTCACGAAACCACTGTTTCCCCGAACAGGCAATATGCAACCATTTGTAGTTAACATTAAAAGTGGGGCATAGCCAAATCCTTGGGAAACAGAGATTTCACTATAAACAGTAGCAAGTCTAGTTTGTCTTTACTATAAGGTGGCTTTCAAGCTTAAACTGGAGGCTGGCTGGTGTATTGCTGCCTCGCTGGTGAATGTTAAACTTGTCTTTATGACTTTCTTGGTCCTATAAAACTACAAACTTCATGAAACTGCTTCCATGTTGGAACATGGGACTCGGCGTAATCTCTGTTCCTAAGTCGTGGTCACTCAAAATGGCTCCAGAATAAGCCATTTCTTATTCCTTAAAACGAGAGCTGTGGCCTTTACATCGACACAGGTGAGGAAGACCTCAAATGCCTGAATCTCCTCTCTCCATCACCCAAGTACTGAAGTTACAGATTTGAGCACCATGCCTGGGTCTTCTCACATGCTGAATGAGTACTTTACAAACTGAGCTATATTTCCAGCCTCAACCTTTTATCTCCATCAAACATGTTGGAGCCCAACAGTCGGTGAGGTGCTATGGGGAAGGTGGTGCTACAGAGTCCCCCACCTCCACCCCAAGGGCAGTGGCAGGAGCCACGCAGGCAATACTGGGTGAAGCGAAAGTTCTGGAACTTGGTTTTTGAATCTCATTCTGACATTTACTAGTAATGCTGTCTTAGTTTGGGCTTTATTGCTGTGAAGGGATACCATGCCTACAGCAACTCTTAGTTGGGGCTGCCTTACTGTTTCAAGGGTTTACTCCAATATTATCTTGGCAGGAAGATGGTAGCATGCAGACATAGTGGAGAAGGAATTTGAGAGTTCTACACTTAGCTCCAAAGGCAGCAGGAAGAGAGAGGACGCCTTTGGGCCTGGATTGGGCATTTGAAACCCCAAATCCCACCCCACAGTGACACACTTCTTTTAATAAGGCATCCTACTCTGAGAAGACCACACCTCTTAATGCCATTCCCTCAGCATTCAAATATGAGTCTATAGAGGGATATTCTTATTCAAACTACTAGTTAGCTTTCACTTTCTTCCCTATACAGTCTTCTTTTATAGGATGACCCAGCTTCCCTGTGTTCAGGGATGATACAGGCACAAGAGAAAGTAAAATGTCTTAATAAAGAAAGGTCCCGAGGCTGGAGAGATGGCTCAGAAGCTAAGAGCACTGACTGCTCTTCCAGAGGTCCTGAGTTCAATTCCCAGCAACTACATGATGGCTCATAACCATTTGTAATGGGATCTAATGCCTCCTTCTGGTATGTCTGAAAACAGATACAGGGTACACACATTCATAAAATAAATAAAATCTTTAAAAAAAGAAAGAAAGAAAGAAAGGAAGGAAGGAAGGAAGAAAGAAAGAAAGAAAGAAAGAAGCTCAGGTATAGAACTCAGGAGTAGCATGGTATTATCTATTTGTTTTCTTACATCAAGCTACTCAATACATAATAGTTGAGTACAGCTGAGGAGACTTTCCCAGGGTTTGGGGGCCCAGGGCCCAGGTATCATTGAAAGTTCCTGTAAGAAAAATGAGGCAGAGCTGGTAGATCTGTGAGTTCAAGGTCAGCCTAGACTATAGAGTGAGCTCCAGGACAGCTAGGGCTGTTTCCTGTCTGGAAAAACAAAACAAAGAAAGAAATAAAAGGAAAGAAAAAGAAAGAGACAAAGACAGACAAGGCAGAGAAGAAGATAACAGGCTGAGACTGCTTTATTAGAACAGGGGCCTCAACCTTTCTGCAGGATGAAGGCTGTGCCTGCTTAGAGGGGCTAGGGGACCTGTGTACACACACACACACACACACACACACACACACTCACTCACATACACACTCACACACATACACACACTCACACTCACACACACTCACACACATACACACTCACACACTCATACACATACACACACAACTCACACACACATACACACACTCACACACACTCATACACACACACTCATACACACATACACTCACACACACATACACTCACACACATACACACACTCACACACTCATACACTCACACACACACTCACACACATACACACACTCACACACACATACACACACACTCATACACACATACACACACATACACTCACACACTCACACACACATACACACACTCACACACACATACACACACACTCACACACACATACACACACACACACACACACACACACACACGCACGCACACAAAGGTAGCTGACTGGAAGTTGCAGCTATTCTTTTAAGGTTTGACTGGAAGCAGGGTGGATTGTTTTCGATACCCGGGCATATTGTTTTTGATACCCAGACATATTGCTTTTGCAGGTGGATCGAAACAGTTGGGCTGGAGCTCAGTCGTTCTTTATGGCTAGGGGCTGTTGCCCAGGACATCCTGACTCAATCCCCATGACCCAAGGCTATCACCCAAGAGTTCCTATGGCTGGGTATGCTGGCACTTGGCTACTCTGCCTGCACTCTGGAAGTTGACACAAGGGAACTGGTGATGCAGTGAGGAGACAGTTGAGACTACACAGTAATTTCCAGTGGAGAGGAGGGGAGCTCCTACATTCTTAGGACAGGTCTGTCTAATGGAGAAGCAGATGCATCATAGATGCCACTTGTAATAAAGATCTTCAGGAAGAAACCCTACCGGTAAGTGATGTGTATCCAGAAAGCCTTCTGAGTCTGCTCACACAGCACCCACATCAAGTTGGACACAGCACCAGAGGTGGTGGTGGGGTGGATGGGTGGGGGTGCATGTCTTTAATCACAGCACTCAGGAGACAGAGGCAGGTGGATCTCGCAGTTCAAGACCAGAAACCCTGCCCAGGGGGAAAAAAGTTGGACGAAGCATCACAGTTGTGTCCACAGAGAGGCTGGGGACAGACAGATTCCTGAGGCTCACTGGCCAGCCACTGTAGCCAAGCTCTAGGCACAGTGAGAAAGACCTTGTCTCCAGCAATGCGGTAGAAAGTGACTGAGGAAGAGACTCCCAATGCTGACCTCTGACCTCCACATGAACACTCGTACACTGCACATACATCACCTTTTGGCCTTTGGGATTGGTTTTGTTTCCGCCATGATTTCTGCTTTTATCTTTGGGGTTGTTTTAGGCTCACACTGACCGTCTGGTTTGTAGAGCTCAACATCGAGACGGGATGTTTGCACAGTCTCTGGCTGTTTTCTAGTAAATGTGTTCATTACAAACCTTCCTCTAAATCCTGCTTTAGCTTCTTGCCAAGTTTAGACACTCGACACTTTTATCGCCTCTCAGTTATAAACAGATACTCGGGGGACATTGTTAGAATTTCAGCCTCAATCTATGGGTTACAAGTCCATGTCCAATTTTTATTTTAAAATTTATGCTTTTTTTTTTAAAAAGAAACCAGTTCTTCCCGTCATTTATTTCTCCCTTTAATGCTCGCTGATGAGAAAATGTACTCCCTTTAGGAGGCCATCTTCCTCGGTGGCCTTATTTTTGACTGTTCCACTTTTTTTTTTTAAGATTTATTTATTTTTATGTATATGAGTACACTGTCACTGTCCTCAGACACACCAGAAGAGGGCATCGGATCCCATTACACATGGTTGTGAGCCACCATGTGGTTACTGGGAATTGAACTCAGGACCTCAGGAAGAGCAGTCAGTGCTCTTAACCACTGAGCCATCTCTCCAGCCCTGTTCCAGTTTTTATAACGTTGCTTTAGAGTACATGCAAAAGTCCACTTCTAAATCGCTCTGCGAGCGTGCTGGGCAGGCTGTTCAGGCCTCTCGGCTGTCCTTTTCTCTTGCTTCCTGTCCCACCTATTAATGTCTAATGAGGCGGACTGATGTTTCCCCTATCTATGACCACCCAACAGCAGTGCTCGCCTAGATTTTATTCTCTCACCTCCCAGCTCTGCAGTCTTGGCTGCTTCTTGGAGAGAACATCACTTTCCATAAGGTTTTAAGAATCCATCCAAGTATAGTAGCTCACTTAACCACATCATATTGATAACAATGCACACAATGTTTGGGCTCATTTCTGCCTTCTATGTAAGAGCTACCATATGCTCACCCAGAACTCATTGTGCCCTGAGAATTATCACAGGCTGGAATTCTCTCATCCTGACTGGTAGACAGCTATTGCCTTAAAATCTTCACCCCCTTCATCCCCATCACTAGACTTCTCCTGACTTGGCAAAGGAAGAGTCAGAGCATGGGGTCCAGGGCAGCAAATACAAGTCACAAGGCTTGACAGTATCCCTTACCCCCTGAGCCATCTCATTGGCCCTAAAAATATAGTTGCTAATGTTAGAATTCACATATTTGAAAAAAGCCTCAGCTATAAATGGCTTCATGAAGCCAGGCTAAAAACATTTTTGTAAAAACAGAGTTGTATTTGTTTAGCTGCTCATGAGGCTTTCAGTATCTGAAAGTTCATTAATATCTCACTTTAATTAGTGTTTTGTTAAATAGACATTGCTTTCAGAAAACACATACAGTGTTGTTTAAGACTTCCTTAATGGGGTTGGGGATTTAGCTCAGTGGTAGAGCGCTTGCCTAGGAAGCGCAAGGCCCTGGGTTCGGTCCCCAGCTCCGGGAAAAAAAAAAAAAAAAAAAAGACTTCCTTAATGATATGTAATTTTTTTAAAGATTTATTTACATATTATGTATACAGCATTCTGCCTGCATGTATGCCTGTAGGCCAGAAGAGGGCACCAGATATCATTGTAAATGGTTATGAGTCACCATGTGGTTGCTGGGGACCCTGAAAGAGCAGCCAGTCAGTGCTCTTAACCACTGAGCCATCTCTCCAAACCCTCTGTATTTTTTTAAAATTACATTTATCTGCTTATTGTGCGTGCGTTATCATATGTCTGCACTCATGTGGAGGTCAGAGAACTACTGTTTTTTTTTTTCCCTCCACCACTTGAGGCCCTTGGATCAAACTCAAGTCATCAGGTTTGGTAGCAAGTTGCCTTTACCTGCTGAGCCATCTCATTGGTCCAACTATCTGCACTTAGTCATAGACTAAGCACAGGGAGCAGAGTAGGCAGAGCCAGGCTATCTCAAGAAAGGGGAGACGAGCAGAGGGTAAAGAATGAAGAAAACACACTGAGAGAAACAGGAGCAGAGCAGAGAGCGGGGGAGGGAGGGAGAGATGGAGGGAGGGAGACAGAGGAAACATAGCAAAACCAGAAAAATAGCAGGGTTACAGGGAGAAGGTAGCCAGTGAGCTGGAGGGAAGGAGTTTAGGGTGGGGAAGGAGATGGGGAGGGCTGGGATGCTAGCATGGACTCCGAAGTGTGTGTGATACTAGTGATACTGAGGGAGCCTGTCGGCCAGCATATGCTTTGGTGCGCTCATAGGCACCAATGTGCCCTTTCTGTCAGAGGCAGGGAAAACGACTCCTTTTGGGAGAGGGAAAACAGTTTCACACGTTCCTGAGGGATGAGGCTTGTGTCCAAAACCAGAAGTCCTCCTAGAGTTCGGTTGCACTCCTTTCTGGATATCTGGAGTTTGGAGAGTTGGAGCTTCCTTTGAATCTGACAATAAGAAATTATGGGGCTGGAGAGATGGCTCAGCGGCTAAGAGCACTGACTGCTCTTTCAGAGGTCCTGGGTTCAATTCCCAGCAACCACATGGTGGCTCACAACCATCTGTAACAGATTCTGGTGTATCTCAAGACAGCTACAATGTACTCATATACATTAAATAAATAAAATATTTTTAAAAATAAAAAAAAAAAGAAATTGTACTGCTTCCGTTTTGATTAGTCTGGATGTTCTTGGCCCTGAAATAAATCTTGACTAAATGAAAATAAATACATAAATAAATTCTTGGAGCAGGTTACCCAGCTCAGTAGATAGAATGCTTACCTTCTGTATGAAGCCCTTGTTCAATCCCCAGGTCTTCATAAGCCAGGCATAGTGACACACACTTGTAACCCCAACACCTGGGAAGGGAAGGCAGGAGAATCAGTGACAGAATCTAATTTGTCACATCAGAAAACAAAGTTGCCATCTCTCCTTGGTTCTGAATCCCTGGGGTATACCACTTCCCACCATGTCAACCCAGCCAGCAGTTTGATAGCAACTGGAGTTCCCTTACCAGAATCACTTCTCATGACTTCTCAATGGGGATAGGTTTATCTAGACGCTGCAGGACCCCTTCCTTGATGAATTCTTTACAAGGTAATGGAGGGAGAGGCTCAACCCTACTTAAACCTTGTCTTACTTTACTATAGAGTTTTTCTCTTTTAACTGTCTCATGTTCAAGTGGTTAAGGTGGCTGGATCTCCTACCCTTGCTTCCTCTGGATCTGACTTCTCATACCCCTGAAGTTGAAGTATTCATAGGAGATCTGGTCAGAGATAGGAAGTGATGGTAGCATTTATAGTCAGTTAGATGAGTAGCTGCTATATATCCCCGCCTTGTGTAGGACTGAGTCCCAGGAATGCTAGCTACTCTGACTCAGCCACAGATCCAGAGGTGGCATCTCAGCAGCAAATGTGCGACAGCACCTTTACTCAGGAATGCATCTGCACAGAGGAGGAACAGGTTCTGACATACATGGAACCAGGAACTAAGCCATGGAAACTCTTCCCGCCACCCTGTGTATAAAGTCGTAAGCATACGACACCATGTTTCGTCACTATTTAAAATGGGAATTCTCTCGACAGGGATTGCTCTCAGCAAAGAAACATCTACAGTTATGTCGAATAAATTTAAATACTTTTTAAAAGCAAATTCAGTAAATGTGTCTTATTAGAATTTCTCCACCATAAGCCACAAACTATAAAAGCGCTGTGAACAGAAGCATGCTTGTGTGTAAAATAGAATCTTACGCTTCTTCCTGTTGTGTTCCTGGGGATATAGAAACTAAAAAGTAATGGTCATCCCAGATGGGGCACCAATAACAAATCAAAGAAATGATTCCACACAAGTCCAACTTAGTGAAGGGTGAGTTGATTTGGGGTTCCCTACCAGAGTGTGGGTGAGGGGTGACTTTCAGGAATGAATCAAAGACAGCAGTATCAGCACAGAGACTCATGAAAGCTGGAGCAGGGCCAGTCGAAGCGTCTCCTCTACCCCTGAAATTTTTTCTGGTTATAGAACCTTGGAAAGGGGGCAAGTGTGAATCTTGTAATTTCAGGACTTTCCTGAGGCTTCTGAGTTTCTTTTACTTTCTGAGCTTGTAAATTAAAATTACTTCCTGAGTCTTACCTGGCATTTAGGAGGAAAGGTTTTAATTAGAGAAAAGAGCTACATCATATTGCCATCTTAACTAAATCTTGGTTTATAGGTTCTACTTTTTCCTGATGTCCTACATTTACTAAAAAAGATTACACTTAATAACAGCATAAAATGTATCTACAAGGATAACAAAGACCTTGACCCAACACTACAGTAAGAACATGCAGTAAGTACAAGAGTAGACATTGAGAAGGAAAAAACATCGATGTCCTGTGATACTGGGCTGATGCATGAAACGGTATAGAAATAATACCAACCCTGACAGCTGTCATTCAAATTTTCATGTGAAGAACCACATTGGGTGGTCCATACCTGTAATACCAACGATCTCAAGAAGGTGAGGCAGGCAAGAAAGCAAGAGTTCGAAGCCACCATGAACTCTGTAGAGATCCTTTTTAAAACATGAGAAAAAAAAAACCATGTATTTTCAGTAAAAATAGCAAACTTTTTTTTTGCAAGATATGGTATAGTTGATGTCTATATGCAGGTGAGGGCAGGCACAAGATAAGGCAAGGCCTGTAAGGCGGGCATTGAGTTTTGAGGAGAGGAGGGAGAGAGGAGAAAGAAGAGGAAGAATCAAGATGAAGGAGGAGAAGGGTGATCCAGATCTGTGTGGCCTTAAGAGGCCACAGGTAGTTATGGATATTTCATAAGGGATGGAATTTTATAGGACAGTTTGTCTTATCTAGGTGGGCAGCTTCTATCACTATCGATTGGTGGTGAGTTTATTGTGCGGATGTTTTGTGGAATGAGAAGATATAAATCTGATGCTAAATTACAAGCTTATTGAGTTTTGACTGGAGTTGTGACTATAACCACGGGGAGGGGGGTTGGGGAGGGGATGCTGGGAACGTGAACAGAGTCCGCAGCAAGAGAGTTACAAGAGGGAGGCCGCTGCTGGGCTCTGAGAGTAGCCAGCAGCAGTGTGCGATGGGTTGGGAGCTTAGTGGTTGAGACGTTTTGTTGATTGAGATGAAAATACCGGACAGATGCCATGTGGCCCTACAGTACCAGCACTATCGTGGGTTGGCGTATCTTTTTAAAAAATATTTACTGCTACAATGTTGTTTCATACATCTGTAATCCCAGCACTAGAAAAGATGGGACAGGAGAACCCTGAGTTTAAGGCCCACCCATGTTACCTGAAAGCTGAAGGCTAGCCTGGACTGTATAATGAGGCCTTATCTCAACAAAATAAAACCAAGGAGCTGGGACGCAGCTCAGTGAGAGAGCTTAGCATGTGTAAGTTCTGGATTCAATCCCCAGTACTAAAAGGAAGGAGGGAAGAAGGAACAAGGGAAAGAAATGAACCATGTGATCATCCTGAGAAAACTGAAGAGTCTTTCTTATCAGATTTCCTGGAAGCCTCTTACTGTTAGGAAACTGTCAGGAAAGCCTCCTCAGCTATAAACTTTGTTTCCTGAATATTTGTTGACTCTAAGTCCTCTTCTCCCTCCATTCCCTAGATACTACAATCCTGAGCTGCAGGTCCTCCTGGTCTAGACTGGCCTCTGCTAAGCTGGCCTGCCCTAGGGCCTTCATACTGGTAGGTCTTCCTGAATCCCACCTCTCTCAAATCTCCCCTCCAAGGTGAGCAAGATGTAGATCTAACTTTGTCACTGTCTAGAAACTTCTGCAGATTCTCCAGGAACAAAACAAATTCAGTCCTTAACCTGATGTTAACTCTACAGAAGAGATGGCTCAGTGGTTAAGAGAGCCGACTGCTCATCCAGAGGTCCTGAGTTCAATTCCCAGCAACCACATGGTGGCTCACAGCCATCTATTCTGGTGTGTCTGGAGACAGCTACAGTGTATTGGTATCAGAAAATAAATAAATAAATCTTTTTAAAAAATCTGCTTTCAATAAACCTCCTAAAGCTGAAGATGATCCTGAGAGAAAGGGAGAGACAGTGTGAGCACGGGATGGAGAAGGACACAGTGGAATTCAGGGAGGACACTGCAGGGCACCTGGCTGCTGAGTCAGAGTTAGGTAGAGGCAGTCAAGTGAGAAAGCAGCCATTTTGTTCCCAGGAGCCACTTCCAGTCCATAGCCAAGCTAAGTTTCTGTTTCTCCAAGCTGGGCTGCACCCACACAGTACCATAGAGTATACCAAAAACAGACCCCCATCCCTGGCCACTTGCTTGGAAATGTTCCCTATCCCTTGTTCCATGGCCCACTTTCATTAACTGCCTGGTCTTCTGTCTGTTAACTTTTGTAACAGACTTACATGTGAAGTCCTCCACTCTGTGGTTTTTGCCTATTTAAGAAGGGCTTGAAAAAAATTGGCTTCTGTGCTGGTCTGGTGAATCTCACAGTAGAGGGAGACAGCCACCATTCAGCTCTGATGGGTTGATGGTCTTTCTCCTCACTTCTGTAGAATTTTTTTTAAAGATTTATTTATTTTTATTTATATGAGTACACTATCGCTGTCTTCAGACACACCAGAAGAGGGCATCAGATTCCATTACAGATGGTTGTGAGCCCCCATGTGATTGCTGGGAATTGAACTCAGGACCTCTGGAAGAGCAGTCACTGCTCTTAACCGCTGAGCCATCTCTCCAGTCCAGAAAGCAGATTCTTTAATAAGATTTATTTATATACTTTATGTATATGGGTGTTTTGTCTGCACGAATATGTGCACACTGAAAGAGGGCATCAGATCCATGGTACTACAGTTATAAGCTTGTGAGCCAGCACTTTGTGGGTGCTGAGAATTGAACTCAGGACCTCTGGAAGAGCAACCAGCATCCTTGACCACTGAGCTATCCCTCCAGTCCCAGAAAGCACATTATAACAAACAGTAAATAAAGCATCCTGTGAGATACTTTATATATGATTTTCCCAGCCAGTTTAGCCAGGAGGATCTGTTGTGGTGTAGGGCATGAAGAAAACGGGCCATGTGGCTACATACACACTTTTCAATTTCTCCAAGGGGATTTGTATTGCTAATGTAATGATGACCCGTTCATCATATGCTGAAGGACTTTAGAGTCCTCCTGCAGAGAAGCGCGTCTCTGCCTGTAAGAGCATCCTTGACGTTCTCTCAGCCGCATGCTCTCCCGGATGCTTGAGTTTTCACGGGTGTCTAAGTGAAGTCTCAGCTCAACTTATTTTTAAAGTATGAGTCATCCCGTAACTGGCAGCAGAAAGTATCACTCTGAAGAGAATCTCAGCCTCACAGGCACACCATGCCTTTGCAAAACCGGGTATGAAAAAATTCTCTTAGCGGTTAAGTGCCTTCAGAGAGCACAGCCTGTCTCCAGGTGTGTGCTCGGAAATACAGGGTGGGGTTTATCAGTACAGCGGAGCTGTGTGCTTGCCTGCCCCCTATCGAGTCCTCGAGGAATTGCTTTAACACTTTGCGGGTTGGCAGCTCTCAGCCCACGTGGAGCAGCGCTAAATAAACAAATACAAATACAAATATGGGTTTTGAACTTGAGTCCCCTCTCTGTTGTAGCGGTGCTGCTGAGGGTGAGAAGCCTCTACAAGACTTCAGAATTCGCTTGTTCATCTCAGCAGGTGAAGCAGATAGCCTGCAAAAATACTAAGCACCCTGCAGTGGGTCCTATTTCTCTCTCCCCTTCAGCTCCTGGGAGCTAAGCTGGAAATGATGAGAGACCATAGAAACGGGGCTAACCACTCAGGTCTTAACAGTTGGGAGTACAGACTCAAGTATGTGTTATTGGCAAGATATTCTACAGCGGTGGTTCTCAATAAAAATCATAAAATCATCTTGTCGCTACTTCGTAAGTGTAATTTTGCTACTATTATGGATATCATCACAGCCCACAGATTGAGAAACACCACTCTAAAGGCTTAGCTTGCTACAGGCAGAGTTCTAGGGAATCTTCTCTGTGGGTCAGAGTTGGGTATAAGGAGATCCTGCAAACCAGTCTTGTGCAGGAGACTGAAGGTCAGTCCTCCACGATGGAAAGGGGGGAACCTTTAAGAGGAGGAGCAGCCTAGTGTGGTGTATTGTCTCCTGGTGTGGGTGCTGCATCCTCTGTCGGTTCCTGAGATGGTGAATTGTTACAAATGGACAAGACAGGAGCTTCTGTCTTTGGCTTCTTGTCCCATTATGTAATCTCTCATTCTTTTTTGTATTCCTACAGTGATGCTACTTACCACCTAGTGGTAAAGGCAGGAAGTTCTTGGCAGAGATACAGCAGTGTGGTTTGAATTCTTGGCTCACAAGCGGTGAGCTAAATAAGCCTCTTTTCTTGCCAGGCACCTAGCCTTAGGAACTTTGTTATAGCAGCAGAACCCAGACTGACAACAGAATCCTGAAGAAAAGCATGGCCTCTCCCTTGTTTCTTTTTCTCACTAGTTCACTTTACTGTCAACACACATGGACCACATCCCGGGGAGCATCAGGGACTGGTGTTTCCACCAGTGTATCCATCAGATACTATATGTTTCCGATTGTTTCACTCCTGGTCTCCAGGTCTAGGCTCATTCTCACCCTAAAGTTCATTAGTATTGTGTAAGCCAAGGAATTTAAAGTGGAAAAAATTTAAGTGGACTCCAGTCAGCTGTTTGCCAGCTGAGTGGCTGTGGGTAAAATATTTAGTCATTACCTGTACAACAGAAACAAAAAACTCTGCTTTTCACACAGAACAGTTCCACAGACTCTTTCTGTAGAGATTGCTGCAGTCATCGACAGTTTCTGGCTAGAAACACCACGGTGGCTGAGAATCTGGCTTTGAGGGCAAGGCGTGTTACTCCTGTGATCCTGTTGAAGGGCCCTAGTTCTTACTGAAGTGTAAGAGTTATTAAGAAACTTGGCCTGGTAGAAAATAGACAGGTTATGGGGTTCCTGTGAAGGACCCTAGGGGTATTTGCCAGCCTTACACCTACCGCCTCAGATCAATCTTCCCGCCTTAGGTCAAAGCTAGGCCAAATTTCATTCTCCACCCACAGTTCTTAGGAAGAGCAGGGACATTCTTGAAAAACTACAGAATGTGCTGACTGATAGTCACCTGACCCTCTGGTCCCAGAAAGAGTTCGAATGCTTGTCATATGCTTGCTAGCCAATAGATTCAAAGGTTAATATGTTAAGCCAATAAGTTTAAGCTACAACCTTGCTGATATAACCTGTACCCCTAAAAAAGTATAAAAACTGCTTGCTATAGCCATTCGGGGTCGTCTTTTAGTCACTTGCCACAAGGGGCTGATTGAAGGTCGGCCCCAATGCACTGGGAAAATAAACCTCTTGCATTTGCATTGAACTCCGTTCTTGTGTCTCAGTTGGAGGGGGGTGGGGTGGGGTGTCTTCCGATAGTTAAGACTCACTTCAAACCTTACACTGAGGCAAAGCACCTGCTCAGCTACGCTTGCAGTTTGTAGCCTAGCATAACTGTTGCCTGAGTGGCTTCATACAGCAGTAAATGAATGCAGATGTGGAGACCCACATTCAAACATCAGGCAGAGCTTGGGGCATCTTAAGGAAGAGTGGGAGATAGACATGAATAGGGCGTCAAGGACACCACAAGTGTCAGACCCTCCTGGTGGTCGTGTCCCCTGGTGAACTTGGGGTATATATTCTGTGAACCTCAGTGAAAGCTTTGGCATTTTTTTTTTATTCTTTTTTTTCGGAGCTGGGGACCGAACCCAGGGCCTTGCGCTTGCTAGGCAAGCGCTCTACCACTGAGCTAAATCCCGAACCCCTTTGGCATTCTTTTTTAACATGAACGACCCGAGTGTGTGTGTGTTGCTTTTAAACTCCATGGGCCTATGCTCGGTTCTTGGTACTGTGATGGTGTGGGAGCCAACAAGTGGAGGTCCCACCAAGATCGGGTAGAGAGGAGTCCCTGATGGGGTTATTCCACAAAGCCGGCCAGCGAAGAAAAAGGAATGTATTAGGTGAGTGCACAGTGAAGAAAAGTTTTCACACCATGGGAACCTCGAGTTCTACTTTACAGCTAATGGATGAGATAGTTGCTCTATTCAAACAACGGGGAACGGGGTAAAGGTAAGAACAGCTAAAGAATTTATTAAAACTTTAGAAAAGACTAGTCCCTGGTTTGTTCATTGAGGAGGACTTAGTATTCCTGATTGGGAACAGGTTAAGACAGATTTGCAAAGAACGATGTGGAGAGATGGCCCTGAGAGTATTCCTGTTGCCACGTTCTCTTTGTGGAGATTGGTCAAGGATGCTCTATTGAGAACTAATGCTAAAATAAGGGGGCAAATGTCAGAAATAGAAAGAACATTTGGAGCGGCACAGGATGATGCCTCTCGTAAGTCTTTACAAACCTCTGATTCAGATCAGGATTCTAGCTCAGAAAAGGATGCAAAAGAGACAGCAGAAGAAGAAATAGAGGTGCCTAAGAGGAAGATTAATAAGTGCAGGGTTGCTAAAAAATCAGAATCTTGTCCTCCTAGTGAAAATCCCTTCTTTAAAGGAGAGGGAGCCACTGATCCTCCCACCTATGAACCCTATCCTTCCTTGGAGTGGTGTTGTGAAGACAAGGCTCCAAGGAGAGGGGTAATTTCTCCTGAGCCTCCCCCTGGACAGGGAGTGACGTTTCCTGTTGTTGAGGTCCTGGACCCCAGCAATGCAGGTCAATCCATCAGACAGCATGTTCCTCTGAGTTTTCAGGAGTTGAAAAACCTGAAAGAAGCAGTCTGTGCTTATGGTTCCCTTGTTCCCTCTATTTCTACTACTTTTTGAATCTTGTGTTATGTCTAATCTGACTCCTGGAGATTGGCAGCAATTATGTAGGGCAGTATTGAATGGGGGAGATCACTAAGGAGGGGAGAATATCAAGAACAATGTGCGCAACTAGCTAGACTTAATGCACAAGCAGGTTTTCCCCAAAGAAATCTAGAAATGCTGACAGAAGCAGGACAATATGCAGCCCTTCCAACCCAGATTCAATATGATCCTGCCATTTATGCTCAAATCTCCTCAGCGGCAGTTAGAGATTGGAAGGCCTTGCCTAATAAGGCAGCGGGAAAACAATTATCCAAGATGACACAAGGACCGTCGGAGCCTTTTCAGGAATTTGTGGATAGATTATTACAGTTGGCTGGGAGGCTGTTTGGAGATGTTGATACCGCTATGTCCACAGTAAAA
This sequence comes from Rattus norvegicus, assembly GCF_021556685.1. Taxonomy (NCBI): domain Eukaryota; kingdom Metazoa; phylum Chordata; class Mammalia; order Rodentia; family Muridae; genus Rattus; species Rattus norvegicus. Next base: position 1,478,931 of record NC_141549.1, on the reverse strand, counting down.
CAATCAGCGTATGAGAATTCTAATAAATGGTGCAAGGAAGCTATTAGACCTCATAAGAGTAGGAGTATAATTAACTATATTAAATTGTGCAAAGAGATAAATGGGAATTATGTGATGGGACAAGTCTTAGCTGCAGCCATGCAGAAGGGAGGGAAATGGAGGGACAAAAACATGTTTTGGGCATGAACAACCTGGACATTTTAAAAGAGAGTGTCCTCAGAACAAAAATACAGGAGGCCCTGGATTATGCCCTCAGTGCTGTAAAGGCTATCATTGGAGAAATGAGTGCAGATCTAAGCAAGATGTTGAGGGACAGCCTTTACACCTTCCTGGAAACAGGAGATGAGGCCCACTCCAGGGCCTTCAAACCATAGTGTACAGAGCTATGAAAACTTCTATGAACCTACCCCAATTCAGTTTATCCCTCAAACCAACTCCTTCATGCCAAAGACCTTGTCAGAGATAACCCAGGAAGCACAGGGCTGGACCTCTGCTCCTCCACCAAGCAGTATTAACAGATCAAATGGGCCTCCAGACACTTGGCACTGGGGTACATGGGCCCTTAACCCCTGGGAGTATAGGCCTTTTACTAAGTTGCAGCAGTGCCTTGATGAAAGAAATAAGAATTTTCCCTGGAATGATCAACTCTGTTTTTACTGGAGAAATTAAAATGGTTTCTGTAAAAAAAGGAGCTGTAGTTACTCAAGGGAATAGGATAGCTCAGTTGGTTCTTTTGCCCCGGTTTTATCCTAACAATCCTGTGTTTAAATCCGCCCATGGAAATCAAGGTTTCGGGTCCACTGGGCCCAGAGCACATTTTGGGTGTCCTCCTTAGAGAAGCGTCCCACACTCACTCTGTGGGTTGAAGGAAAGCCCCTGCATGGGCTCCTAGATACCGGAGCTGATACCACTGTGATAGCTTAAGCCTTCCGGCCAAAGTCCTGGTCCTTACAGATATCTCACTCCACCTTACAAGGAGTGGGGACAGCCACAGCTCCTCAAACAAGCAGCAAGATTCTTAAATGGAGAGACGAGGAAGGGCATGAGCCTTTTGTTTTAGAGCAGATACCTATCAACTTGTGGGGACGAGATGTGCTCAATGATATGGGGGCTGTGCTGACAACTCAGCCTGTATGAAACGTGATGAGGAAACAAGGCCTCGTTCCAGGGAGAGGATTGGGCAAGAATTTACAAGACAAACCTTATAGTGTAAGTGAAGAGCTAAAAATAACTCATGATAAAACAGGCTTGGGTGGGACTGGTGGGCGGAATGTCCCAAGCTGGTACTGGTGCGTGGTAATGCGGGGCAAGAAGACTCTGCTGCTGCCGGCCAGTTCAGCTTCAGCCTGGAGCCCACGCTTGAGGACATCTGACGCCTCCATGCAGAATTTGCTGCTGAGCGAGACTGGGAGCAGTTCCACCAGCCTCGGAACCTGCTCCTAACTTTGGTGGGAGAAGTGGGCAAGCTGGCAGAACTCTTTCAGTGGAAGTCTGACGAAGAGCCTGGTCCTCAGGCGTGGCAGCCAAAGGAGAGAGCAGCCCTTCAGAAGGAGCTTAGTGATGTCCTCATTTACCTGGTGGCATTAGCAGCCCGTTGCCATGTGGACTTACCTCGAGCAGTAATTTCCAAAATGGACACCAACCGCCAACGTTACCCAGTCCATCTGTCCCGAGGTTCTGCCTGCAAGTACACAGACTTGCCCCGTGGGACCCTCTCTGAAAACAAGGCTGTGGGATCTGGAGGCCCTGCCTCTGAGTTGAGAAACCAGGCTTCCACCTAGAAACACAGTGCTAGTCTGGTCTTTTTTAAGTCATAGACCTGGGCCTGGTGTTTTCTCTCTCAATAAAATGACGTAAGGAAAAAAAAAAAAAACAAACCAGGCTTGGGAAATTTATCCTAAGGGTCACTGTTAATAAGCCTCCTTATGTTAAACCTTTGCCCATCACCTGGAAGTCAAATGATCCGGTGTGGATTCCACAGTGGCCCCTGTCCAAGGAAAAATTGGAGGCAGCTCATCAATTAGCACAGAAACAGTTACAAGCTGGTCATGTTATTCCTTCCACTTCTCCTTGAAATACACCCATCTTTGTGATTAAGAAAAAGTCTGGGAAGTGGAGATTATTACAATACTTAAGGGAAATTGATAAAATTATGATACCTATGGGACCTACTCAGCCTGGTCTCCCTTCTCCTGTAGCTATAACAAAAGATTGGCATATGATAGTTATTGATTTAAAGGATTGTTTCTTTACTGTTCCACTAGATCCTAAAGACTGTGAGAGATTTGCTTTTAGCATTCCTTCCAAAAATTTTCAGGAGCCTTTTCATCACTATCATTGGGTCGTGTTACCTCAGGGGATGGCCAATAGTCCTACTATGCGTCAGGTGTATGAAGCCTCTGCCCTAAAGCCTTTGAGGTGGAAGTATTCACATATATATATTGTCCATCCCATGGATGACATTTTAATGGCGGATCTAGATGAAAAGGCATTGCTGACAGCATATGCGGACTTACAAGATGATTTGGGTGCTTCTGGATTAGTAATTGCCCCTGAGAAGGTTCAAAAGAACTTCCCATATCAATATTTAGGACATGAATTATTACAAAAAGGAAGTTGCCCACAAAAACTTAAAATTAGATTAGATACACTAAAGACCTTAAATGACTTTCAAAAGTTATTAGGGGATATAAATTGGCTTTGACCAACATTAAAATTAACCATGGGACAATTGAAGCCATTATTTGATGTTTTAAAAGGTAATTCCTCTCCGAATTCACCTGGACAATTAACTCCAGAAGCTCGTGAATGCTTAAATCTAGTACAACAGGCTTTGAAAGAGGCTCACCTTAATTATATTGATTATGCTAAGCCTCTTTCATTTTTGATTTTTGTATCTGCTCATTTTCCTACTGGGCTTTTTTGACAAAATGGCCCTTTAATGTGGGTTTGTTTACAAGCTTCACCTGTAAAAATAGTGATGGCTTATCCTCGGGCTGTTGCTAAATTAGCATTCAAAGCACAAAGTATTAGCTTACAGACCTTTGGCAAGGAACCAGATCTTATTATTACTCCATATACCAAGGAGCAGTTACAATATTTAGCCCAGGGATTTAAAGATCGGGCTATTTTTAATATGTGCTGTTGTTAGTCAGTTTGAAAACCATTATCCTGATAGTAAGATTTGCCAGTTTTTAAAAAATGCATCCAGTAATTTTTCAAGAAATTATTTCTGGTTCCCCTTTGCAAAAGGCTCATTTAGTATTTACTGATGGTTCCTCCAAGGGATGTGCTGCAGTAGTGTCTGGAGGGAAGGTAGAGGTTATAAAAATTCCTAATTGTTCTGCACAGCTAGCAGAATTGAACACTTTACAACTAGCTTTGGTTACATTTCCGATGAGCCTTGTAACATATACAGATAGTGTATCTGTGTATATACACTGATAGTGTATATGTGTCTCAGATTGTTTCACCCCTTGAGACCGCTGCCTTTGTTGTTCCTGTTTCATCCATTTGTGCCTGCTTATTACAAGTACAGGCTTTGCTATGGCAGTGTCAGGAACCTATTTTGTGGGCCATGTAAGAGGACATTCTATGTTACTCTGCCCCTTAGCACAAGGCAATGAATTGGCTGATTCTTATACTCAGTCTTCATGTTATTATATGATAATGAATTGTACTGCCTATGATAAAGCTTTACAAATGCACAAAAAAATCTCATCTTAATGCTAATTCTTTGAGGGTTCACAATGGAGTAACTAAAGAACAAGCAGCCCAAAAGTCAGTCAATGTCCCCTGTGTGCCCCATTTATTTTCTCTCCCAATTTGGGAGTTAACCCAAGAGGGTTACGGTCTAATGATATTTGGCAAATGGATGTTACCCATATTGCTTCCTTTGGGAAATTACCGTTTGTCCATGTGTCTATTGATACCTATTCTTTGCCTCTGCACATAGTGGAGAGAAAATTAAAGATGTTAAAAGTCACTGCTTACAGGCCTTTGCCTTTAAGGGAGTCCCACGACAATTAAAATCTGATAATGGCCCAGCATATACTAGTGGGCCTTTTAAGAAATGTTGTGAGGATTATGATATTGTACATAAAACTGGCTTTCCTTATAATCTTCAAGGACAAGCCATAGTAAAAAGAGCTCATTTAACACTTAAGAATTATCTTGAAAAAAAAACAAAAACAGGGGACCAGATTTCCCCACCTGCTAGACTTTCCTTAATAATAAACTTTTCCATATTTTAAGTTTTTGTTAGTAGATAAGAATAATTGTTCGGCAGCAGATAGACATTGGAAAGGAATGAGATGTAAGGAAGGTCTGGTCCGTTGGAAAGATTTGCGCTCAGGATTGTGGAAGGGACCTGACTCTGTGTAAGTTAGGGTTACGGGTTCTGCTTGTGTTTTTCCTACAGATTCTGAAGCACCCATTTGGGTTCCTGAGCACTGTGTACGTCTTGTCGCCACCAATAGGACCACAGGAAAAGCAGCTGTTCTGTTTGTTGACTAATTGCTGGGAACACGCAGGTTCAGCTCTTGTGGTTCAGGTCCCTGGAATCCTTCCTATGCCCTTGGATGAAGATGGAGCATTTCCCCTCACTTTATATTGTCACAAAAGAGATTTTGGCTGCAGTCATTGTTACCGCTGCTGTGCGTCCTCCCACCATCAGTGCTCTTAATGGTGCTCCTTGCTGCGGCCATTGCTGCACGTCCCGTCCCACCTCGGCCTGTGCTCCCAACCCTCTGTGCACCGCTGCATGCCAGAGGAGGAGGCCGAACTCCAGCCGTTAACCCTCCCCCTCCCCATTCCCTGTTGCCGCCATGGCTGGTGTTGCCATTTTGCAGTCTGTGGCCTCTGCTCACACACTGGATAAACTGTCTGGAGACGTCTGCAGCTTTAACCGTTCAGTATGGTTTGAATAACGGTCGGGTTTGCTGTGGGATGCTCATGTGCCTTCTTGCTTATACTGTTTTTGTTGCTGAGTGGTGCTATGTTGGGAATAGTGTTGACTATTTCTTCACAGGAATGCCTTCGGCGTGAAGCTGCTGAGGACCAGGGAACTCTCCAGGGTCGGCTGATCCTGAACCATCATGGGAAAGACTTTGGCATCTTCACTGCTATTGTAGCAGCCATTGCTGCTGCAACCACTGGGTCTGCAGTGTCTGGAATTGTCCTCCCCAATCTGATGTTAAGGCAAGCACAGTGGGTAAACTTTCTCGAGTAGTTGCTGACAATTAGGAATTCTAAATTTAAATCAACAGTTAGTGCTTTTACAGGAACAGCTTGATCTCTTATTTTCACATATGTTTGTGTAAAACCTTACAATGGCCCTTGGTGTTATGTCCCTCGGTGTTATGGCCCTCGGGTGCCGCAGTTGTTGGCCTTGTGCTTCTTATCACATGGGCGGACAACATTTCCAGTCCCAGGCAGCAACGAAGCAAGTGTTGCTCTCCTTGTCGGAAGACAATCCCTCTGCCCAAATCTGGCTCAGCCAGAAGTAGTTAGCCCAAGACAGGTAACTCTTTAGGACTGATACCCACCTAAGACAAGGGCTCTGGACCGTCAGAGATTCCCAGAGACAGACAAGGGGTTGGCTCCCCAAAGTGTCCTGAGACAGGCACTACTTAAAAAAATAAAAAAAGGGGGACTTGTCAGACCCTCCTGGGCCCCATCAGTGTTTGACCCCTGCTGAGCCTTGTTGATACATGTGGAAGCCTTTTGTTCCTAACAAAGGAACATCCTGACCTTTCCGTTTGCCCTGGGCGGGTACACCTGGGTGGTACACCTGGGTGGTAACACTGTTAAATCAGTTCCTGTTTTTCCGTTCCTGCTTCTTTGTTCCTGAGGGCCTAAGTCTGTTTTTCCACTGTGCTTCCTGGACTTCTCCACCCGGTGAACTTGGGTATATATTCTGTAAGAGCTTTGGCATTCTTTTTCTTAACACGAATGACCCGAATCTGTGTGTTGTTTTTAAACCCTGCAGGCCTACACTCAGTTCTCGGTACCATGATGTGCAGGCGCCGACAAGAAGAAGACTGTAGGTCAACTAACCTGGGCCCAGTGGGACTCACAGAGACTTGTGAGGAGCATGCAGCGGCTGGAGCTAGGACCCCTACATATTTGTAGCAGATATGCAGTTTGGGCTTCATGTGGGTCCCCTAGTTACTGGAGCGGGGACAGTCTGACTCTGTTAGCTGTCATTGGATGCCCTTCATCTTCCTCTTTGGACCTCTGCAAGAAAGGATGAGCCTAGTCCTGCTGGCACTAGGTGTCCCAGGGTGTGGTGGTACGCAAGGGGGCTCCCCCTTCTCCTCAGAAAAGGGGAGGAGGTGATGAAAGGAGGGATTTGTAAGGGTGGGACTGGGAGGAGGAGGGCTGCAATCAGGATGTAAAGTGAATAAAAATAAATAAATTATTGAAGAAAAAGGAGTTATGGGTTTGGCTGCATTTGAATTCTAACTCTCCTAAGTTCAGCTGCAGAAGTCTTGTGTCTTCATCCGCATGTGCAAAACAGGGCTGCTCCTACGAACTCAAGCACACATGCGTCGATAACATCTCTCGCTGCTAGTTATCTTGAAGCTAATGAGGACGGGAGCTAGAAAACATCCCTGGAGGGCAGAAGTTCCCCCAGCAATTCCAGTAAAGGGATCAGGTTTCTGTTTCCTCTCTGAAATAAGCTCCTCCCTGTACACCCATTCTCAACCTCCCTGATGCTGTGACCCTTTAATTCGTGTGCTGACGACTCCAAACATAAAACCATTTCTGTTGCTACTTCTTAACTGTAATTTTGCTAGTTATGGATCGAACTATCTGATATGCAGAATATCTGATATGGGACCCCCCAAAAGGGTGGCAACCCACAGATTTAGAACCACTGTTCTAAAGACTCCCTCTACAAGACCACACACTCCAAAGAGTGAAAGGAGGCACCCAGACCTGTACCACCTGGGCTGGCCAGATCATTACTCTCCTCACAGTTTTTCCACAAATCCTTAACAACCCAAGAATTGTTGCTTGGTGACACCCACTCCCCAGAGCTCCACTAGCCACGGAGATACTCACTCAGCTTTCTCTTCCTCTTAAGACTCTTTCACCCCTTCAGTCTGTGACTCTAAGTTCTTCAAATCTGAAAGACTGTCATGTTAAAACAAACAAAAACAAACCAACAACCGAAGCAAATGACTGTTTTGTCTATTAACATACCAAATCGAAGGCTGGCCTGCAGGTGCTCTCAGCTTCGCAAATGCCTGTAACAGAGTCCACATCGGCATCATGGCTCTTCTCAGCTCTTCTCACCACACCCCCTGCCGCAAACTTCTCCAGCATCTGGACCTCCCTATCCCAGCTTCTCATTCCCATATAACTTTGCCATTTGGGCCATGCTTGTACTCTCTCTCTCTCTCTCTCTCTCTCTCTCTCTCTCTCTCACACACACACACACACACACACACACACACACACACACACACGTCTTCCTTTTTGCCCCCCTTACCCTTCTTTCTCAGTCTCCTTTGCTCACCCTCCCTTTGTCTTCCTCTCTTGCTCCCCTGCCTCCTTTCCATGCCCCATTCCAGTATGTCAGCCATATGCAATCTACTCCTTTTTCTTCCTGCTCCAGACTCTTCCAGATACCTCTGGCTGTACTTTCCCTCATACCTGCAATAAAAACCTTCCCCTCAACCATACCTTGATGTGCTCATGTCCTCAGTTTATACAGAGACAAGAACCCAAAAGCCACAGGTCTTGTGTTGAGTTTCTGAGACCCTAGCCTCTCAAGCCAACAACATCTCTCTCAGAGACTCCACTCTGGTACTCCTAAGTCAACCCAGCTCTGTGAACAGAGCCACACCTTGGATGAGCCCGTGTCTTTGTCTGCAGCCGGCAGCAGGAACAAAACTGCTTAAATTTGTCATTTGCCACCTTAATAGACTATAAGCTAAGTGATTTCATTTTACATTTTACCTAGGACTCTTAATATCTGTCATCTACAAGATTTTTTGTTGTGTTTCTTTCATTTTGGGTCCAATGATGAGAGAAGCAAGATCATAGAAATTTCAACTTTCCTTTTAATGTATTTTGTGTGCATGTGTGTGTAGGCAAACACACTGTGTGCCTGGAGGTCAGACCATAACTTACAGAAGTCCAGTCTTCCCTTGTAGCATGTAAATTCTCAGAGCTGAGCTCAGACTGTTGGGATTAACAACAGGCACCTTTACCGGCTGAGCCCCAGGAATGATTGCACTCTGACAAAAGTCTACACGCATTCTGTACAGAGACCCCTATAGGACTGTCCTCCCACACCTGGAGATGGAGCCTCCTTCCCCAGGCTGAGCAAAGCATCACTGAAACACCTAAGAGGCAGAGAAAGAAAGGTGCTGGGATGCTTGGACTAAGCTGCTCTGCATCGCTGGCCAAACTGGAAACAAGCCTTCAGGGCCCACTGCAGCCATGGCTGCAGGAAAAGTGCATGGTCATGTGTAAAGAATCACATCTCTGGTAAGGACCAGAGGCCTGATGCACACAGTGGCTGGATATTGGCAGTAGTCAGAGACTCCTGACGAATGTTAGAGAGTCTCTCAAGTGTTCATCAAACAGACAACTCAAGAACAGAGGTTCTCAGTCTCCATCTCACATGTGCCACATAAGGAGAGGGGCCCAGAAGTGGGGTGTTTTTGGCAGAGAAGAGGCCTTTGGGGTGTCATGTGTTCTTGGCAAGGCTCTCCCTTCCATCACACCACTCAATCACATCATCATTGTTCTTTTAAAAAATTTTTTTTAATTTTAACTATTTCATTTATGTATTTTGTGTGTGTGTGTGTGTGTGTGTGTGTGTGTGTGTGTGTGTGTGTGAGAGAGAGAGAGAGAGAGAGAGAGAGAGAGAGAGAGAGAGAGAGAGAGATAGAGATAGATTGTGGAAATGTATACATGTGAATGTGGGTGTTCATGGAATCTCTAAAAGAGGGTACCCTATCCCTTGTAGCTGAATTTTCAAGAGGTCACAAGACACCCAATGTTGCTGGGATCCAAACTTGGGGTCCTCTACAAGAGAAGCAAGGACACTAAACTTCCCAGCCATATCTCCAGGCCACCTACCTCTGAAAGACCCACCCCATGAGTCTTAACTCAGAGCTGCAACAGGCTTGAACGAGCCCAGGCACGCCCAGATACCTAGGGCCGAGTCACCGTTAAAACTAACAGACCATAAAAGGAAAGGAATACAGAACAGACTAGGAGTACCGGATCTGGCAGGAAGGGATAAGTCCCTAGCCCCCCGACATTCAGGACGTCCCAGCCCGCACGTACTCTTACCATGTTACAACCTCATTCGAATATGATTCAAACCTGCCAATTGTGTAGCTATACCTTATTACCTCATCTTGTGAAATAACCAATCATATGTGAACATGTCTATATGCCTCGTTTAAATCCACCAATCCCCGTAACTATGCATCTGCTTCTGTACGCCCGCTTCTGCTTCCCCAAACCCTATAAAAGCCCCATGCTGGAGCTGCTGGGCACGCAAGTCCTCCGAAGAGACTGTGTGCCCGCAGGTACCTGTGTTTTCCAATAAACCCTCTTGCTGATTGCATCCGAGTGGCCTTGGCTCGGTCATTGGGCACTTGGGGGTCTCCTCCTGAGGGAAAGGTCCTCTCGGAGGTCTTTTCACCTCATCACCACTGATTTTAGAACTCATGCCATTAGGACTTTTATCCCTGTTTGTATCTATCACTTCAGGAATCTCAGGGCCACGAGTCATCCCTTATCTCCCAGTCTTGCATTCTATACATCCTTGTGTGGTTCCCTCCATAGCTTCTGTCTTTCTTCATAGCCCATAACTTAACCAAGACACAATACTGTAAAGGTAACTGGATTTTTGCCAGATGTGATTGTCATCTCAGAGGCTTGCTGCTGAATAAACTCACCCTTTCTAGCTCATTCCGAACTCTGACTGGCTGGTTCAACTCAGCTGTTCTGGCCCAAACTCCTCTCCAAGCTGACTAACTCAATATGGCTTCGCTAGGCTTCTGACTGAGTTGCTCTGCTTGGCCTCAAAGTAATTCTGGCAATCTGTTCTAATCTTCTGGCTCCTTCTCATTCTCTGATTCAGTCTCTCTTCACCTGCAACCTATCTTTGTAAAAAACTGTCTCAGATGGTCTGCACGGGACTGTATGAACTCACAAATGAACTCAACTCCACTGCACTGACTGGATGGAACTCAGCTGTACTCCCAAAGAACCCAAATAATTCCAAGCATTGGTCTGCTGCCCCCATTTTACTGCATACCCTCTAGCCCTACATTCTTTTCAGCTTCAGTAAAACCCCCTGGCCTGTGTTAGCCCCATAAAAGTTGAGATTAGACTGCTGCCTTATTAAAATAGCCTTGAGCCTGTACAAACATCCTGCTATCATAAAAAGTCACCTCCAGGACAGGCCATTACTCAAGGACTAACCCTCAATTTATGAATTCCTTCTTTACCATCCCTTAAACATCTGTCTGTGGTTTTATGCTTTAAGAAGAACATGCTTCCACTCCCGATCCTCACCACCTCCCTAGCCAGCTAGACGTGCTTCTCGTGGTAAATAAAGTGGCTTCTGGTTTGTTTCTGACTCTGGTGGTCCTATCCTATTATTAGCACAACCCCAGACTCCACCACCCAACACTCCACTCTGAACTACACCAAACTGACTCAAGTGACTTAAACTCACTGAAAGGCTCTACGTTTGGGGTTAAAGGCGTGTGTCATTCAAGCCACATCACACAGACCTAGAAGATCTTTGGCTGTGATTCTTTGTCAGAGCAGCCATGTTTCTGGATTAAAATTCCTCTACACAATACAGACATCAACGTGTTAATCTCCCACGGCAAGAGATAGAAGTTGCCAGGTCCAAAGGAAACTTCCTCTTCCCATATTCCAAAAGGGAGAACAGACAAATGGTTATCTGTGGTACCTATTAGCATGACAAAGTTCATGCTGACCTCAAGGCTCCCTCAGTATCACAAGTGCCTGTTACACATTTCAGAGTCCACTCCAGCTCTTCTCACCTCCTCCCCCATCCCAAACCATTGAGATGACCTTCCTGGCCTTTATACATGTGTCCTTGTATTTTCAATGGCAGAGAGAAAGTAGTGGCAGGATTTCGGCATTATCCTTTCGGTGGACTTCGACCAGTTTTCTGCTGTAATGTAAATGTATGTAAATGCTTGTCTTTCCTCACTGGCCCAAAAGATGATTCCCTGGGATTACCATATTAAAAATCAAGCTGCAGATGGGAAGGCCTAACAGCCCTCAATGCCAGGGGGCAGCCAAAGTGCTGATTGGTTCTGACTGGAATGCAGCTTTCTGTGTAATGAAGAGCTGGCAGACCTGGAAAGGCAGTACCAAGGCAGGATTCCTGAGCGGGAGAGACATACGCAGAGATGAACAGGAGCCGAGGCTAGAAGGGAGCAGAGGGGAGACAGATGGAGCTGGAAACATGCAGGGAGAGCCACGAGGAGGGACAAGGTGGAGGGGTCAGGATAAGTTAGATGGGCTAGCTGAGGGACTGCCCCAGCAACAGGCCAGCAGCTTTAAACGTGTGTGTGTGTGTGTGTGTGCGTGTGTGTGTGTGTTAATTAAACTTCAAGCAGGATCCACAAAAGTTCCACAGTACTAAACTCCATTCAGTTCAAGAGGTTCTGCGCCCCCAAGCCAAGTCGCTCCTTGTAACCCTGCTCCTTGTAACCCTGCTGTTTCAGCTAGGCTCCCCTCCATTTACCTCCTCTTCCTCCCCTCCTCTTCCCTTTGAATTCCTTGCTCTGTCTCCCTCTCTCTTGCTGTCTCTCTGCCCCCCTCACTCTCTTGTTCTCCCTGGACTCCACCCTGACCAGTCTGATGCCCATCTTCAGTCTTTCTCTGTCTCCTCTGGACTGTTCCAGATGCTCCTGGATGTCTCGCCCTCATCCTCTACAAAGCTGTCACCTTAACTACCGTACAGATCAGTTTATTCATCAGGTGCCAACACACTCGGGCAAGGCATAAACGACATAAACGGGCTCCTCCTTTCCTAACCAAACCAAATGCTAATTTGACTCTCGGAAGGTATGGGCCATTTGCATCTGCTGGTTTCTGCCACCCACCATTTTCCACTCTAGATTTTAGAGTCTGCCTCCCCAGCTGCTTCTTCTCTCCCTGCATTTCCACTGTGATCAGGTCATCTCTAGGTCTCTCTGGCTCTCGGAGCCTGCTCTACATCCTGGGTGCCCATCGTGTGAAAACACTCTGCCTCTCTCCTCCTACTTGGGTGTCACCTCAGAGCCTTCTGCTCTGGCTCCTGATCCTGCTACTGCTACCAAAGCCACACAGGTACCTCAAGTAGCGTCTTTCACCTTACTGGAAAGAGATGTCTCTCCTTTGTGATTTGGGAAATTTCTCTCTGGCAAGTTTCTCTTGTCTGCTTGAGGACGCCCTGGATTGAAATTCTTGTCTCCCATCTTTGCTCTCCCTCCCCACGTGCTTTCAGCTCCCTTCTGGAGCTTACCGGAACCCTCTCTCTGGTGGAGCTCCTGTTTGTGACAACTTTCCTGCCTCTCTTACCCCATCGTCTCTTCTGCTTGCGCTATCTCTCAGTTGGTTCCTGTCTCTACAACCATGAACCCGTCCCAGTCAGAGCACTTCTCACCTGCCTTCTCTAATCTCTTCCTCCCAAGACTCTATTGTCTTACAGCGAACAGCTTGGCCAAAGTGCAGCTCCAATGGCCAAAGATGGCATGCTTAATCTCTAAATTCTCACAGATGTAACAACTTCTGCCACTGTACAAATAAATGATCCCCAAATCGCTTTCTTTAGACTTTCTCTGCTTGTTCTAGCTCTTCCCTCTAACCACTGGATTTAGTCTTACAGAGATTCATATGTCTTTTGGATATGGGCAATGTTTTAAAAAATTGTCTTATACTACTCTACTCCACAAGAAATAGCTGGCTCTGGAGTTGGGTCTTGACCCTCCCTCTCCAGACCCATGCCTGTGTGTTTAAAAGTTTCCTCCAAAATCTCTGTCCTGGGACACACAGGCCACCTGACTTTGTGACAGGGAGAAAGAGAAAAAAACAGAACATCCCAAGAAAGACATTATATGCTTTTAAACAGCTACAAAATCTCTCATACTCAATATCTCATATTTCTCTTCTGAGGTTTATTCTACTGTCTAAAGACTCCCCTCCCTTAAATCTAAAACTTGTGTCAAAGTATAAAGTTTATCTCAAGATTTGTAAGAACGGTTGTGTAAAATCACTGGGTATGGTTTAAAAAAAATCTGTAAAATCTCTAAGAGAAAGTCAGTTTAAAGCTTGTAACAAGACGGCTCAGTGGTTAAGAGCACTGGCTGCTCTTTCAGAGGACCTGGGTTCAATTCCCAGCACCCACATGGCAGCTCACAACTGTGTGTAACTCCAGTTTCAGAGGTTCTGCTCCCTCACTTAGGCATACACACCGGCCAAAGGACAAATGAGCAGAGAATAAGAAAATAAAAATAATCTTAATTTGCTAAAGCATGGTTTGTATGTAACTTGGAGTCAACTCTTGCTACAAAAATAGGACTTATTGTTAGTATTCCTTCTAGGCTCCGCCCAACAGTTGCCTGGCAACAGTTAGGTAGGCATGGCTTCTATGAAAGGGCCTGTTGGTCCCCTCCTCTCTCTCTTACTCTCTGACCCTTCTCTCTCTGACCCTCCTCTCTCCCTGACTCTTTTTCTTCTTCTCTCCCACTCCTTCCTCTCTATTCATGTGTTCCTGCCCTCCACCCTGTCTCTCTCCTTCATTCTCTGTCTCTACTTGCTTCTCAACTCCCCTCCCCATGCCCTAAATAAACTCTATTCCATACTATATCCATATGGCTGGTACCTCAGGGGGAAGGGATGCCTCAACATGGGCCTGTAGAGGCACCCCTCCCACCTCACCATACCTGGCTCTACAAGACATATCCAGGCTCTCCTTTTTTATAAAACAAAACACTTAATATCGACATATGTTTGATGAATAAGGTATGTTTGGCAAGTAAGGTTTATAAATTCCTAAGGCCTATTCAGTTTGGAAGAAACTGACTTAAAGATATTGGAATAGCCTCTGCCTTTGCTACACTTGGTTAAGCTTTAGCTACTCAGATAAATGAAGTCATACAAGAAAGGATACTCTGTAGTGGCACACTATGAATCAGGAAAGTTCCCAGTCTCTCTGTAGATTGTATTTATGGTTTAATATTTTATCTTGATGTTAAAGAATTTGATTAGATACTCAGTTTAAAAGCTTAAGGCTCAAACTTAACAGGGATAAGACTAAAATCCTAACTTGGGCTGGAGAGATGGCTCAGAGGTTAAAAGCACTGGCTGCTCTTCCAGAGGTCCTGAGTTCAATTCCCAGCAAGCACTTGGCGGTTCACAACCATCTATAATGAGGTCTGGTGCCCCCTTCTGGTGTGCAGGCATACATGCAGGCAGAATATTATATACTTACGAAATAAATCTTTTTTAAAAAGCTACTAACTTGGGCTGGAGAGATGGCTCAGCGGCTAAGAGCACCCAACTACTCTTCCAGAGGTCCTGAGTTCAATTCCCAGCAACCACATGGTGGCTCACAACCATCTGTAAAGAGATCCGATGCCCTCTTCTGGTGTATCTGAAGACAGCTACAGTGTACTTATATATAATAAATGAATAAATCTTTAAAAAAAAAAAAGCTACTAACTTGTTGTAAATTGTTAAAGATATTAAGACATGTAAATTAGTGATCAGTCACCTTATAAATGATAAAATCACTCAATGTGCTCAGAACTATGACTGTAATCATGCTAAGTACAAATGTAATTCATTTACAGGGAAAACCTTTAGCCTCCTGTATATCCTGTCAAAGTTAAGTCTGAAGCAAGTAACTGAAAGCAAGTGAAGTTTGTTTAGATGGTGGTCCTCAACCCCCAAGAAGACTTTGTAGAATATGGCATTGAAAGTGTTTAATGAAAAAGACTTCTCCTGGACTAGAGAGATGGCTCAGAGATTAGGAGCACTGACTGCTCTTCCTGAGGTCCTGAGTTTAATTCCCAGCAACCACATGGTGGCTCATAACCATCTTAACAGGATCTGATGCCCTCTTCTGGTGTGTCTGAAGACAGCGACAGTGTGCTCATAAAAATAAAATAAATAATTCTTTTAAAAGAAAAAGAAAGAGGCTTCTCCTGCTAGACAAAATGCTATTAACACCATCAGAGATCTAGGAAGGATAAATCAGAGCAGGAAGTAGAAACCAAGTTATCTTTGTGCCGATTAAAATGTCCTAGCAGTACCCCTAAGGTCTGCTCCAAAGCTGATGATCAGGCACAAACAAAATCCTCTGGGGACTTGCTTCGAATGTAGCAAAGCTGGTCACTGGAAGAACTGTCCTTCACCACCAGCAGGACCCTGCATGAACTGTGGACAAGCGGACACTGGAGACTCAAGTGTCCTCTTTGCCTCTCTAAGGTAACTTAGTCTATCAAGTTCCTCACCCACAGAAAAGTCTCTTGGGTCTTCTGGGCCTTACAGCCCAAAACTGAGGACACCCTGGGACCTCTGTGCCCGGCAAAGCTATGGAGATTACCATAGAGTCACCTGGGGCAACTGACCAGGTATCAGGTTTCTGTCATTTTAATTGACACAATGGCTTTGGCTTGTCCTTCCCTCTTCAGTTTGTCCCCCAGATCTCTGATGCTGTCCGTGGCTAACTGTAGCTGGTAAGTTTAGCAGCAATATGCCAACTTTAGCCAGTTCCTCCCCACAAGGCTGCAGCCACCTGGTCAGTCCCTTTCATATATGAAAGTCAGGCCTTGGCTTTTCTAGAGCCTGTCTATAGAGTCTGTTTCCAGATCAGGTCTCCCGTTGAGGAAGGCAGACTCAGACAGGTTTAAACTCACAGGACAGATTTCAGTGTAGAAACAACTTCAAGCTATCAGGCTGTTATTTGTTAACTAAAACTTTACATTTTTTAAAAAGCATTTCTTTACTTAAAATAACTTGCTTTTCAGTGACTGACTGCTCCCAGTAATGAATTTTGACTCTACGATTACTCCAAAACCAGCTTTGGCCTATAAAATCAAAGGGTCCTCAACTTGCTTACTGCTCAAAGGGGAGACACTTGCTTCTTCCTAAAGAACCTTGTTGCTAAGTAAAGCAGTCTGGCCAGACGGAAGAAATGTTAAAGACTTACTGAGCTGAAAGGACTCTGCAACCTCCAGGAGCCAACTCTTTTACAGAATTCTGGTTTTGGTATCTGAGCCCTTAGCTCTCACATCTCCCTATCCCACTGGTTTCCATATTCCCCGTTATAATGATTGTCCCCTGTCTCTTTTAGTCCTTTTGGGGAGGAATTGATCCCAATGGTTGGCAAACCAGATGCTTCTGGTGGAATTTCCTCAGATCTGCCTGTTCTTTACTTACTCCTGCTCCTACCTTTATTGTCCTGAACCCTGCTTTGGATCAGAATTCTCATCTGCCACAAAGCAGCCCATGCTTCCCTGGACTTAGGTGGTTCTTTGGAACCTGGGAGTTGAAGAAGTTGTCCCCTATTGCCTGACTCCCTTGCCCCCATTCAGCCTTCGGCCAATGTCTTAGTTTGGGTTTCTATTCCTGGGAAGAGACACCATGACCACAGCAAGTCTTATAAAGGACAACATTTAATTGGGGCTGGCTTACAGTTTCCGAGGTTCAGTCCGTTATCATCATGGTGGGAAGGATGGCAGCATGCAGACAGACATGGTACTGGAGAAGGAGCTGAGAGTTCTACGGAGTTAAACTGCAGGCAGCAGAAGCAACTGTGTGCCACACTGGGCCTAACGAGCCTAAGAGACCTCAGAGCCCGCCTCCACAGTGACACATTTCCTCCAACATGGCCACACCTTCTAATAGTGCTATTTCCTATGGGCCAAACATTCAAACTCATGAGTCTGTGGGGGTCATTCCTATTCAAAACACCACAGCCCACATTCCAGCCTCCCTGAGCCCTGACAAGCACATCCTGATTTCAGCTAAGAAGCAATTACAGAAGAGATAATGTTGCCCCTTTTCTTCAACAAAAGGCTGGATGTCAGGTCCAAAGAAAAATCCCTTTCCCTAAATCCCAAAAGGCAGAAGGGACAGATGGCTAACTGTGGTGTCTACTAAGCACATCACAGCTCAGGCAGGCCTCCAGGCTCCTTCAGTATCACAGTACCTGTTACGTGTTTCAGAGTCCACACTAATGTCCCAGCTCTTCTTACCTCCTCCCCAACCCTCAACTCCCTCCAATTCAGGTTGCCCTCCTTCTCCTTATAACACTGCTATTTCAGCTACTCTCCCCCCTTTTGCCCATTCTTTCTATCTTCCTTGCTTTGTCTCCCCCACTCTGTCTCCCCACTCCCACATCTCTCGCCCTCTTACTCTCCCGGTGCTCTCTCCCTCTCTCAATGCCCCTCCCCCAATTTTGCTCCGGCTTTTCTCCTGGCCAGGTTCAATCTGCTGACCATATTCAATCTACTCTTTCTCTGCTCTGGACTCTTCTGGATGTCCCTGGCTGTTCTTTCTCTCATATATACAATAAATACCCTTCACCCCTTCAACCCAACCATGGAGTGGTCATGCTATCAGTCTTTACAGAAGTTTAGTAGGTTACTGAACTACAGCTTTTATCAAGAACACTTGAAATGCTAAAATTATCTTTGGTAAAGTGGTCTCTAGTCACGTACACCAGCCATAGATTCCTATACAATGTGTCCCTGACCTCAAGGTCATGAGAACTGCCTGACCTCCTACCTGCTGTCTCTCTGCTTCCGCAAACAAGGATTGCTTGGTGCAAATGTCCACAGCTGTCTTTTTAGATACATCACCATAGATCTGTCCCTTTTGCCTTTAAAACTTGAACAAATTGGAAGTTGGGGCTGCTTCCTGCTACTCTGCCTGGGACTGCCCTACCTGGGATGAATAAAAGCTCTGTGTAATTTGACATATTCAGGCCTCTTGAGTGGTTTTATTTCTTCAGTAACAGAATAGTTTATCTTTTGTTGTTCCGCTATCAACGAGGTGACATGATGCAAAGAAACAAACAAAAGCTCTCCAGTGACCTCTCCTCAGACTACCCTGCAGACTGGTGCCACTACGTCTCCAAGCTTAATTCAGACTTCCCTGCTTTCCCAAAACAGCTTCTCTGGAGCCTGGGATGTGGCAAGTTTGCTGTTAGATTTTGTGTCTGCCACTGTGAGGATCCTAACAGCCTCTCAGACTCAATACATCTTAATTGTGAAGCCAGACCAACTCCCAACATCGGGGAACTTATTGGCAAGTGGTTGAATGGAAAGCACTCAACAGCTCTGGGTACAGAGCACGCAACTGTGACTACCTGGGAGATAATGCACGGTGAGCAGAGCGTACAGGGTCCTCCTGTGATCAAGGAGCACATCGATGGTGCATGGCGCACAATGATGAGGTGGATTCCAGACAGGCTGAGCCAAAGGGTAAGAGTTCTACAGTCGATTAATGATGTCTGCCATGGGCTTGTGGGTTAGAGGGAGAGGTCAGAAAAAATTCCACCCAGTCTACACTGATGCTAATCCATCACTTACACCATGGTGCCTTTTTATTTTCCACATCAAAGCTATTTTGAAGGGAAAGGGGAGTTCTCTTCTAGGAACCCTTCTCTGATCCCACAGTTTCTTTCACACCCTGACCCAGCAAATGGTGGGTGCAGTCTGTTCCTATGGAGCCCCGATACTCTTTTCTAGGCTGTTTCTGATTATTCTAACTGTAGCAGTTTGTGTATTTCATGAAGAAAGGGCAGGACTTTGAGGTTTCAAAAGCCCATTCCAGGCCCAAACACTCTTTCTCTGTTTGCCATTTGGTGCCTGCAGATCGGGATCCAGATGCCTGGCCTGTTTGCTTCCCAACATGATGATCATGGGCGTTAAGCAAGCCGCCGCCCCCGCCCCCCCCCCCCCCCCCATTCAGATGCTTTCTTTTAGAAGTGTTGCCTTGATTGTGATGTCTCTTCACAGCGATGGATCAGTAACTAAGACAGCATATGAACTGAAAATCCCTTCTCGGTAGATTTAACCTTTGAGATTTGATGGTAAGGCAGAAAGTGCACTACAGGCTAGAGAGATGGCTCTGCCGGCAGCAGAGGAACAGAGGACGCATGAGGCTCCAGAAGTCATCACAACTGGCGACTAAAGCAATGGGGAGAGTGGGGAGTCTGGAAAGCTAAATACTGTCCTCTGCTGGTCACTCCGTGTAGCGGCATCCACGCCATTCCAGGTCGTATTTAAGTTCCAGGTCGTGTTTAAATTTAGGTAATTTCTCTGCTCCAGCTAACCAGCATTGCTTGTCCCAGTTCTCTCCCCCAGCCCCCACTCTCTTCCTCTTCCCTCCCCTCTCTATCTCTTTCTATCTGTGTCTGTCTGCCTCTGTCTCTCTCTTTCTCTCTGACTCTCTCTGACTGACTCTCTCTCTCTCTCTCTCTCTCTCTCTCTCTCTCTGCCTCTGTCTGTCCCTCTCTTTCAATTTGAGACTTTTCTGGGACTCTCTGTATAGGCCAGGCTGACCTCAAACTCAGAGATCCATCTTTCTCTGCCTCCAGAGTGCCAGGATTAACAGCCTGCACCACCATCACTACCACCACCACCAGGTTTGGGACTCATTTATTTATTTATTTATTTTATTAACTTGAGTATTTCTTATATACATTTCGAGTGTTATTCCCTTTCCCGGTTTCTGGGCAAACATCCCCCTCCCCCTTCCCCGACTCATTTATTTTTTAACAAACTCACCAACATGTTTGAATTCATTTGTTAGTATTTTAAATTCCTTCTGGAAATTTTTGTTTATATTTTGTTCTGTTTTCGATTGTTTTGTCTTTCCCATCAGTGCAGAAGACATTAAAATATATATTCCACACACACCCTTTATCATTTCTGTGTGTGTTATATTTTTTTTTCTTTCTGTAGCTTGCCTTTTCAATTTCTCAAGCAGCTGCTCCTCCATGTATGACAGGACTGCATCACATCAGAAGAGTTAACTGGGATCTAATGCATCTGTGAGGACTGGAGACCTAGCTCATTGCCCAAGAGCATCTGCAGCTCTTGCAAAGGACCCAGGTTAGTCTCGTGCACTCACATGGCAGCCCCCACATGGCAGTCCATAGTCTTCTGCAACCCTCATGCGCATAAAATAAGAGTCAGACCAATCCAGGGCTGGAGAGTTGGCTCCTCAGTTAAGAGTATGTAATGGTTTTGCAAAGGATCTGAGTTTGAGTTTGAATCCCACAACCACGTCAGTCAGCCCACAACAGGCCACTGCTCCAGTTCCAGAATATCCTATTCCTGTACAGGTGCGCATGCACACACAATTAAAATAAAATAAACTTCAAAATAAAACAAATATCTATCTATCTATCTATCTATCTATTATCTATCTATCTATCTATCTATCTATTTTTGAGACAGTTTCTCTATATAACCCTGTATGTAACCTATGTAATCCTTGAACTCACTCTGTAGACCAGGTTGGCCTTAAATTCAGAGATCCACCTGCCTTTGTCTCCCAAGCACTGAGATTAAAGGCATGCATCACCACTGCCTGGCTAACAAATCTATATTTAAAAAACATTTAAGACATGGGACTTACTGAACATCCTTGTACTGAACACCAAGCACAGATGACCTTGAACATTCTCAGAGCACTCACATCAGTCTACAACTAGGAAGGACCATCAAACACCAAACCTAATTTGTGATAATGTGTGGGACATCTCGTGCAATCTGGAAGCTTGGACCAGCAAGTCTGGCCCCCATGGTTAATTCCCAGGACAGTGAAAAACCCTGTCTCAAGCAAAATGTGGAAAGTAGCCAAGGACTAACGCCAAGGCTGCCCTCTACCTTCCACCCTCCACACATGTGATGTGCATGCACACACCAGCACTCATGTCTGTACCACACACAAGTGTGCATGCATACAGACACGTTTTCAAAAGTGTGACCTGGGGCCTATAATTAAGGAGAAATCGGGCTGAAGATGTAGCTCAGTTACATCTCGCCTAATATGTACAAATCTAGTCCTAGGGGCCTCTGAGGAATAACAACACACACACACACACACACACACACACACACACACACACACACACACACCAAACTAAAATAACAAAAAAAGATCGTGGGCTGAAACAATCAAAACAAACTCTTTCCAGGCTGGGGCAGAGTACTTGTCTAGAATGTTTGAAGTCTATTAAAAAAACAAATCTGAGTGCTTTCTCATGAAAAGCACAAGGTAGGTAAGTTACTTTAGCAGCCAACTAAAATGCTACAGTGTAGTAACCAAGGCAGTATGATTTAGGACAGTTAGATAATGATTAATAAATTGAAACATTGCACAAAATGAAGAGTCCAGAGATACATTGTGTTAGCTCTCTGTTACTGTAACAAAATGCCAAAGACAACTAACCTACATAGAGGAAATGGTTCTTTTGTTCAATTTCATTTTGTTTTGTTTTTTGAGACAGGGTTTTTCTGTGTAACAGAGCCCTGGCGATCCTGGAACTCCCTTTGTAGACCAGGCTGGACTGGAACTCAGAGATCTGCCTGCCTCTGTTTTCTGTTTTTGTTTTTGTTTTTAATTTTTTTTAAAGATTTACTTATTATATATAAGTACACTGTACCTATCTTAGACACACCAGAAGAGGGCATCAGATCCCATTGCAGATAGTTGTGAGCCACCATGTGGTTGCTGGGAATTGAACTCATGACCTCTGGAAGAGCAGTCGGGTGCTCTTAACTGCTGAGCCATCTCTCCAGCCCGTACTCAGCATTTTAAATGACATGCTCTCCCTGACATTCCCTCTACACCGCCCATCCACAAGTTCAAGAACATTAGTATATTCTCCCAGCATATTGATATCTAATGCTTTTCCAGATCTACTCTCCAAACATTACTCACAGCTAAGTCCTAATTGTGAACAACTGAGAAACTTCCCAAGGGTACTTTTTATTCATTTACAGTATTTTACATTGCACCTAGCGATTTGAAAAATATTTATTTTTATTTCACGTGTATGGGTGTTTTGCCTGCATGTATGTTTGTGTAACACTTGTATGCAGTGCCCACAGAGTCCAGAAGAGGGAGGGGATTCTTTTGTTATTTAGAGTTACAGATAATTGTGAGCTGCTGTATATGTTCTGGGAACCAAGTTTGGATACTCTGTGAGAGCAAGCCAGTGCTTTTCTAAGATTTATTTATTTATTTTATGTACAGCATTCTGCCTGCATATGTGACTGCAGGCCAGAAGAGGGCACCAGATCTCATTACAGATGGTTGTGAGCCACCATGTGGTTGCTGGGAATTGAACTCATGACCTCTGGAAGAGCAGTCAGTGCTCTCAACCACTGAGCCATCTCTCCAGCCCAAGCCAGTGCTTTTAAGGGCTGAGCCATCTCTCCAGTTCCATATTTAGTGATTTTTATCTGCTAGGGTTTTATACCTCCAAATAGAGACCATATTGATTTCCCTCCCAGGTACCCCTTCTGGACTGCCTTGGAACTAGATGTGTAGACCAGATGCCCTTGAGGTCCCCCTGCCTCTGCCTCTGCCTCTGCCTCTGCCTCTGCCTCTGCCTCTGCCTCTGCCTCTGCCTCTGCCTCTGCCTCTGCCTCTGCCTCTGCCTCTGCCTCTGCCTCTGCCTCTGCCTCTGCCTCTGCCTCTGCCTCTGCCTCTGGAAGGGCTGAGGTGAATGGGCCGTGCTACTATGCCTGTTCTCAGTACCCCTGGCTGCCGAGTTGTCTCTCCAGCCCCTGCAGTATCTCTTGACAGGTGTTGTGCTTCTCTTGAACGTTTACCATCAGTGAACAAAGCAAGTGTTTCCTTTAGATATTTAGACTGAGCTCTCTGAGAGGGAGGGCAGAACTGTGTTCCAGGGCAGCTGGAGCCCTCCCTGTGAGACAGGGCTGTGCAGCTGAGTTATTTAGCCTTGAGTGTTTCCAGGCCCACATGACTTAGCAACCACAGGGCTCTTTGCATTTCACAACCCTTCTTCCCAAGTCTGCTTCACTGACAGCACACACCATGCAAGAATGGCATTGAGACATACAGTGCGTATGCATGCGTGCGTTTGTGTGTGTGTGTGTGTGTGTGTGTGTGTGTGTGTGTGTGTGTGTGTGTGCGTGTGTATGTATGTGTATTCGGGTGTGTATGCATTTCTTATGCATTTCCATCAACTATACTACTCCTTAGCATAAAACTTGGTTCTTAAATGTCCCTTCTGTTCCTGTATTTGTACTTAAAACAAAGGGGTTCCGTACCCTACCAGTCAACTATCTAAAAATGAACTTAAAAACAATCCCAGAGCTGGGAGATGGTTCAGGGGAGACAAATATACCTGTTACATAAGCATGAAGACCAGGATTCATGGTCCCATGTCCCTCATTAAAATCAGGCATTGCCATGTGATGGGCATGTGTAAATGGGGGTGGGGGGCTTCCAGAGGGATCAGTGGCTAGGCAGACTAGTTAAACCGGCTGCAGCAGGCTCAGAGAAAAGAGCCTGTTTCAAGAAAATAAGGTGGAGGGACTGGAACAAGGGCCCAGAGGTTAAGAGCACTGACTGCTCTTCTAGAGGAACAGGGTTTAGTCCCCAGCACCCACAACTTTCTATAATGCCAGTTCCAGGGGACCTGATGCCTTCTTCTGGCCTCCATGGGCACCTGCACTCAAATGCACACAGACATAGACATAATTAAAAATAAGTAAAATTTGCCTTTGATAAACCACTTAGGAGCTGGAGAGATGGCTCAGAGGTTAAGAGCACTGGTTACCCTCCCAGTGGCCTTGAGTTCAATCGCCAGCAGCCATATGCTCATAAGCATCTGTAATGAGATCCGGTACCCTCTTCTGGTGTACATGTATACATGCAGGTAGAACACTATACAGAACTAATAAGTTAAAAAAAATACAAGCACGTAAGAGGCAGAAGAAACAGGTAGGTCTCTGTCAGCTCAAGGCCATCCTACATAGGAAGTTGCAAGATACCAGGATACATAGATACCCTGTCTCAGAGAAAGAGAGTGGGAGAGACCGAGAGGGAGAGGAGAGAAGAGGAAAGGACTGGAGAGATGGCTCAGGGGCTAGGATCATTGGCTGCTGACATGGGGGTTGCAGATTGTATTCTCAGCACCCACACAGCAGCTCACAACCACCTAGGACTCTAGTCTAGCCTGGTGGGCACTATATGAATGCATGCTCACAGACACCAATGTAGGCAAAGCACTCATATACATAAAATGAATATTTTTAATCAATATTTTTTAAAACATCTAGCCCAGGCTAGCCTCAAACTTGGGTTCCTCCTGTCTCTACCTCTCTCAGCAAATCGTATAGGCATGTGGCACCGCAACTGACTAAAATAAATATTTTTAAAAAGAATATAAGGTGTAAAGTGATAGAAGAAAGCTTCTGGTCTGCATAGTCACAGGCATGGCTGCGCACTCCTGTACACACAAATACACCTGTGCGCACGCGCACACACACACACATATTCACACACAGAGAGATGAACATACACACAAACAAAGATGAACACAGATGAACACACACACACTCACACACACAGATGAACACACACACACACAGATGAACACACACACATACACATTCACACACACAGATGAACATACATACACACATTCACACACAGAGAGATGAACATACACACAAACATAGATGAACACAGATGAACACACACACACTCACATACTCATACACACAGATGAACACACACACACACACACACACACACACACACTTTACTTACAGTGGTGCCAAAGAAAAGCTAATATGTAGAGTTAGAGTTAGTAACTGAAAGAAAAGTCCTGTGTGCCCAGCTGGGAAGATGTAGTGTTTTGTCAGGTCAATCCTCCTGACACAATCTGTGGATCGAATGAGGTTACTACCAAAATCTCATGGACTTTATTCTTTCCAGTGATCAACAAACACATCCTAAAATCCTTCTAGCAACCATAGGTGCTTGACAGAGCCAAAACAGGCTTGCAAAAGAACAATCTAGGGGAATCATACCATCCAACTTCAAAGATTAGTACAAAGTCACAGGCATCAGTAATATATGATATGGATCTATGGTAAGGACAGACATAAAAAAAAAAAAAACCCCAGGACATCAGGACCTTCTCCATGGATACAGCCTGTTTTTGATAAGGGATAAGAAAAGTTTAATAAAAAAGATCTGACTTTTCAACAAATGATGTTGGTATAACTAGCCACATACACAGTGAACAACATTGATGCTTCCTTACACATAACTAGTTAGCCACAAACACTGTGGATGATGCTGACCCTTCCTTCTAGAAACACTGACCTAAATTGATGTCATTCTTTTAATTGTTGTTATTGTTTCATTAACATGCAACTTGTTTTGTTTATTGATTTATTTACTCATTCATTCATTCATTCATTTTACATCTTGATTGCTGCCAGAATCTGTTCCCGGACTGGGCTGCCTTGTCTGGCCTCAGTGGGAGAAGATGCACCTAACCCTGCAGACTTGATGTCATTCTTAAATGCAAAGCTAAAACTTAAAGCTCACAGAAGTAATATAGGAGTAAACTTTCCTGAGGTTAAGTTGCTTTATTCAGGTGTTTAGTTACAAGAAGAAGAAAAGTATCAATCCACTTATAGTATAGTGTAACTTTGTTATAGTGGTCTGACCTGTGTCTTGATTTGCACAGTGCTTAGAACGTTTCCTCACTGGATGGATGAATAGAGTACACATTGGTGTGGTGTTGGATACAAAGCTGAATGGCCTTCTGGTTCTGTTTTTCCCTGAGCTCTGCATGACTACCTCAGCCTGAACTACTCTAGAAAGTGGATTATGTAGGAGGATTTAAAAAATTTTAGGGGAAAAGGGGCTAGAGAAGTGGCTCAGCCTTTAAGAGCACAGGCTACTCTTCCAGAGGATGGGATTTTGCTATCTGCAACCCCAGTTCCAGGAAATCTGGCTCCCTCTTCAGCCTCCACGGACACTGCATGCATGGGGTGCACACACAGACTTGCAGGCAAAACACCACCTACATTAAAAATATCTGTCGGCCAGACAGCACAGTACTCATCCTCATCGCAAAGCCCTTCTTTTGTTTGTTCACATTGTTATGTGAAGGTCTCTATTGGAACTATGTCCTATCTGCTTCATTTGTTCTTGTTGTTACTAAGTATGTGTGTGTGTGTGTGTGTGTGTGTGTGTGTGTGTGTGTGTGCGCGCGCGCGCGCGTGCGTGCGATGGCTCACACCAATAATACGCTTTGTTGTAATTATTGTTATTTGAGACAAGGTTTCTTTGTATAGTCCTGGCTGTCCTGGAACTCACTCTGTAGACCAGGCTGACCTCAAAGTCACAGAGATCTGCCTGCCTCTGCCTCTTTGCTTAACCTATAATATACTTTTAAATTGTTGACTTCTAGAAGTAACCAACACTCTAAAATCACAGTTTCTTTGTTAAGTGTAACATCAAAGTATTTTGATTGTTGCACAGGATAGATGGGAAGAAAGATTCTTTAATTCTTAAAAAGTCCTAATGTTCTTCCTTCTCCCTCTCCAGGAACAAAGAGCAAAGTTGCTACCAGCGGGGCTGGAGAGATGGCTCAGTGATTAGGAGCACCGACTGCTCTTCCAGCGGTCCTGAGTTCAAATCCCAGAAGCCACATGGTGGCTCACAACCATCTGTAATGATGCCCTCTTCTGGTGTGTCTGAAGACAGCTATAGTGTACTTATATAATAAATACATCTTTTATATGAATACTTATATAATAAATAAATCTTCAAGGTTGCTGCCAGGAAGGTATCTCATAGGAAGACTCACCCAACCCCACGGTGGTTCTGGAGAGCTCGATCAGATTTGGTAGGCTGTTGCTTTATCATGGGTAAGCTCCTGTGCTGTCTGGGCATGGTAGGTGGATAGATTGTGATGTGTGTGCTGTGTACATTTTACATGCTTGTGCATGTTTGAGCATGTTCATTGGACATGAATATGTGGATGTGCAATGATATGTAGTATATATTTTGAGAGAGAGAGTGTATGTGTGTGTGAATGATATGTAGTATATATTTTGAGAGTGTGTGTGTGTGTGTGTGTGTGTGTGTGTGTGTGTGTGTACACATCTGGGATTGAGGGAGAAAGGATAGGACATCCATGCCTCTAGATACTCTTGCAGCCCAGCTCCTCCACGAGACAAACATCATATTCCCCAGGTAAGGCAAACATAAACCGTCCCTTGGGTTGCTTCTATTTCTGGCTGAGGCCTGTTTCAATTTACCAACTGGGGCATCTGGCTATAGAAGAGGCCTGAATGCTTGCCTTGGATGTGGACTTCACATTGCCCAGTTTCTAGTTGCTGACCCCTTCAAAGCCACACCAGTATCCCTGAGCCCCAAAAGGACTTGCACCCATAGAAAAGTCTCTTCCTACGCAGAAAGGAAGGGCACCATCTCCTGGTCTGCCTCTGGGGAGTCCTGCCAACAGCCTGTTGTCTTCTCTAGCTTCTGGAGAAGCAGAAAGGAATAGTGAGTACCGATGCTCTAAGAATCCTTGGGTGAGGGAACGCTGGAGATTTCCCCAGCTGCCATTATTTCACAGATGCAGGTCTGGACCCGCCTCTTCCTGTCCCAATGCCACTGCTTCCTCTCTGCCCACTCCTGGGGCCCCACACTGTTCTACTGAGATTTGTTTTTTTACTGAGGCTGAGATCAGAGCCTCATACATGCTCGATAAGCACATACCACTCAGCTATACCCTCTGCCTGTTTTTAGAAATGTATTTATTTATTTGTGTGTGTGTGTGTGTGTGTGTGTGTGTGTGTGTGTGTGTGTGTGTTTGTAGAAAGTGCCTCTTATGTGGAGGTCAGAGAACCCCTGGGAGTCAGCTCTCTCCCGCCACCATGATGGATGTGGGGATAGAACATGGGTAGTCGGGCTTGGCTGCAAGTGCCCTTTACCCACTCTCCTTCTGTATTCCACAGAACCCACCTCCGTTATAAAAGCTGCCTTTCTCTATTCTCACAAGAGTGCAAACTCCAGGAGGGCAGATGCTTCCCTCTGCTTCTCCATGTGCCTAGAAGAGTGCTTGGCATTTAGAGGGGGCTAAAAACTGTATGCAAGGACAGGGGGGACCTAGCAGCAGAGTCTCCAAAGGCTCAGGGATCCTGTCTTTCCCTACTGCCTAAAGACCAGACAGCCGGGGAAGGCACCGGTGACTGAGCATGGGAGGCCCTGTCAACTTTCCTCTTCGTGATGGGAAGCCACAGCTGTGGGTAGGAGGGACACAGAATGGAAGAATGCGCAGTTTGTGGGGACAGAGCTGCTGGCCAGGGATGCACTTCATTTAGTCCAAGTCTGGCAAGGCCCGGGCAGATTAATGCAGATCAGGTGCAGCCCTTTCCTTAAGCGAGGCCGGGAGCCAGGATTTGGCTCAAGTGTATTGCTGGCCAAAGGGGCTGAGGCCAGGCCCAGATCGGGTGGAGGTAAACATGCCCTTGGGACAGAACAACTTTCTTTTCAGGAGAGGGAAAGAACTGGAGTCATCTGATTGGGCTCAAGGAGCCAAAAGGATCAGCATGCTCATTTCCCTTCAGCTTAGAGTTAGTTTCACAGTCCGGAAGCTCCGTTCATAGGATGATCTCATGTCTGTAGGGGAGACATGGGTGAGCACTTTATAGGTGAAGAGAGGGAGGCAGAAAGACCCGCAGGAGCAGCCAATGGCACGGAGATGGAACCCAGGACCCAGGGCCAGCACCAGCCCTTCCCCCACATTCTCCACATATCTGATGGAAGTCCACTTCCTGTAGAAAGGTTGGTGAGGCCACCAAGGAGCCATACAGCCCCTTGGAGCTGACCCCAGGCCCATGTTGATTTCAGGAAAAAGACTCTGCTGGAACCAGAGTACCAGGGTTCGATTCCCTGACTCTGCTGCTTATTGTGCGAGTCACTGCTGTTCCTTGGGACTCAGTTTCCTCATATAGACAAGCCTGTCCAGCTGGTGGCTTCAGAGCCTAGAGCATGACTAGGTTTTGTTCACCATCAGAGCCTAGAAGTCAGGAGCTTCTAGAAGCTTCTGGGGAAGTTTACTGCCCCTACCCCTTCCTTTGCTTCTGTCTGTCTTGGGCCTTGGAGGAAGAATAAAAAAAAGACAGCACCACAGCAGTCAGAGGTCAGCCATGACCGCTGCCTGCAAAGGTCCCATCAGAGGCCAACACTTTGTGGTTAGGAGATTCTGTTCAAGGGCTGAACAATAGTATATTCTAGATTCTTAGACTTTCACTTCAAAATAGGGACAACCCTGATGTTTATCAGCATGAGCAAAGGAACAAGATGTGGCCTAGGGCTAGTGAAATGGCTCAGAGGGTAAAGTTGCTTGCCACCCATGCTGGCAACCTGAGTTTGATCCCTGAAGGAGAGAAACAACTCCCTCAAGTTACCTTCTGATCTCTATACATAGGTTGTGGCGTGCATGCCTCACCCCCAGTAAATAAATAAATGCAAAAAAAAATCCACTTGTTTTGGAATGATGTGATCTGTATGCGTAATGGTTTTATGTCCCTAAAAAGGAACACATGACATAACTAAGTGGACCTTGGCAACTTCCTCTTTGGTGGGAGAAACCAGATAACCACAGTCTTATGTTGTATGTAGAAACTTGTTCATATGAAGCAGAAGAAAGCTAGGACAATGGGTAGATGTTCTGGTACTAGGTATCATATTCGTATTTGTGTGTGTGTATGTGTGTGTGTGTGTGTGTGTGTGTGTGTGTCTGTCTGTCTGTCTGTCTGTCTTCTAAAGTGGCTCATGGCTCTGGTGCTCACTAGGCTCAGTGTTCTGGTGGGACTGCACAACTGCTTACCTGCTTCTGAGTAATTGGTGAGTGGAGAAAGAGTACAGGCTCGGGGTTGGGGATTTGGCTCAGTGGTAGAGCGCTTGCCTAGCAAGTGCAAGGCCCTGGGTTCGGTCCCCAGCTCTGGGAAAAAAACAAAAGAGTACAGGCTCAAAGGTCACCTAGATAATCTTCCCACCTTGGCTTTGACTAAAATTTGTCCCAACTCCCTGTGTAAGTCAAGTTTCTCGATTTGTCTTTTGTCTTATTGGGTCCTCATTTTTCAAATGGGGAAGCAAAGTGTTAAAGAGAGAATAAAGTAAGTTTTTCCACACACACACACACACACACACACCCCTCTGAGGTGAAAGTATGTTAGGAACAAACAAAGGACCAGTCAGATACTAGTCCCAAGTGACCAAAAGGACACTTGGAGTCTGTAAGCAAAGGAATCCAAGAAAGCTACAGGCAGGGCTCTGCTAACGCCGCCCAGAGGCTCCCATCCCAGAGCCAGGACTTGCTCCACCATGCTGGGGTCGAAGTTTTCCTGGGAGACACAGCCAGTCCAGGGAGCATGGAGTTTGGCAGAACACCACAAAGCAAAGCTGGGCCCAAGGTTTTTGACCAAGTGACTAGCATCTGCAGAGGCCTGCAGCCTGAAAGACCCGTGGAACTCCAGGTTTCTGAGACCCCAGGGTTCACAATGACTTGGGTTGAGTGGCTTCAGCCTCTGGATTCTTTCCAGACCCCTGCCTGAACCTGCCCACTGCATCTGATACTCCTGTTGGGGGCACAGAGGAAAGTTGGGGGGGGAGTTGGGAGGGGAAGCCAACACTGTTCCTGAGCTAGGGGCCTGGGAAATTTGAGCCCAGCCACAGGCAGTCACAGGCAGGAGAAAGCCTGCTGAGCCCAGCCTCCCCAGTAGGCCCAGGATTAGCTCAGCAGCCTTCCCTGAGCCCTGGACATCTGTAGCCTGCTTCCCTATCTCTCAGGTCCATGGGGGTGAAGGAGGCAGAGACAGCTGTGTCTAAAAGCCTAGGACTAAGAGAACCCAGCAATGGCATTGGAGCTGTCTGGCCTCATTCCAGAAGGGCCTTCCTTTCCCCCTTGCTTATGAGCCTGAAGGAGCTTGGATGGAGAGGAAAGGAAGAAGAACTACACTTGTGTAGCCCACCAGACAAAGGGGCACTGTGGGCACTTTACTTCCTTCTTAAAGATGTCTCAAGGCCGCCATCATTCCTTGCCTTAACTTAGAAGACAGGATCAGAGGGGTAAGGAACTTGCCAAGAGTAACTCAGTGGAAGGGTCGGCATAAAAATCCAGGTTAAAAGCTGAATCTTGCAGTCTTTTTGGAATCCAAAGAATGAGAAGTTGGTAGCAGGTTGCCCTGTTTGCTGACTGAGAGCTTTTGGTGACCCTGGCTACATCACTGGGGTGGCATGCTGAGGCAAGAGGCTTTGCAAAGGTAGCTGGATTGCTGGATGACCCTGTCCAGTGGATCTGGGAGAATAGATCAGTTGAGAAGTTAACAAGTAGACAGCTCAGCTGAAGAAAAAAAAAAAAGGCAATTTGGCTTAGAGAAGTCTGTGAGGAGGAACGGATTTTGTTGCTGGCCTGGTACAGATTGACCAGCATGAGGACCTAGTTCAGCAAGAATAGGTTAGGTTTTGCTGCAGTAACAAGCAATCTCCACATCTCATTGGCTCCCACAACTCTTTGTTTCCTGTTTCTGCTACTCGTTCAAAACAGCTCGGCACAGGAAGTGGGGGTGGGGATGTTGGGCGGGGGGTGGGGGGAGGATGCTGTGCATTCTGCCAGCTCATGGATTCAGGCCAAGTCAAGTTTCATCCAGACCACTCTCTCCCAAATTTTGGCAGAGCTAAAACTGCACACTGGCTTTTAAAACTTCTGTCTAGTTTTTACTGGCCAAAGGAAGTCACACAGTGTATTAGCCAGCTTTCATTCACTGGAGAAAACATCTGATATAACCACCTTAGAGAATAGTTTTATTTTGGCTTATGGCTGGTCAGCATCATTGCTTTGGGACCTAGGCTGAGGTTGTACCTTGGCAGAAGTATGTTGGAGAGGAGCATATACCCATTCATGTTATCTGAAAGAAAGGACCAGGGTCCCAGTACTCTTCAAGGCCATACCCTATCTTAGTTAAGGTCTCCATTGCTGTGAAAGACACCACGACCACGGCCACTCTTATAAAGGAAAACGTTTAATTGGGCTGACTTACAGTTTCAGAGGTTTAGTCCATTGTCATCATGGCGGGAAGCATGGCGGCACACAGGCAGACATGGTGCTAGAAAAGGAGCCAAGAGTTCTACATCTGGATCTGCAGGCAGCAAGAAGAGAGAGTGACACTCGGCCTAATTTGAGCATCTGAAATCTTAAAGCCCAGCCCTAGTGGCACACTTCCTCCAAGAAGGCACACGGACCCCAACAGTGCCCCTCCCTGTGTGTGCATGGGGGCCATTTTCATTCAGGCCACCACATATCCCAATGAGACTTTCAACTTGGCCTCACCTATTAAAAAAGATCTCACCACCTCTCAGTCATGCCAAAACCACATTATCACTTACCAAGACCACATTAGCCAGGGAAACATCTAACTTGATCCTGAACATAAGCACGCACACACCTTCTGCCCTGCCGCTGCTCAGAAGCAGACGGGAATGTCTCATGGGCAGTAACAATGGCTACCATGGAGCAACGGGAAAGGGTGTGTGGGGAGGCACATTTCAGCTTGATCTACCCAGAAAGCAGTGTCTGTCAACCGCAGCTCATAGGTAGGACATGGCTGGTCGATGCATCACAGGAAGGTACTAGAAGGTTCTTCACAGCCACTGAGGGTGGTTAGGATGAGGGCTTTACATCCAGAAGTAGTTATACCCAGTCCCTGATCTTTCTTAATAGCCTTTGTTATGTGCAGGTTACTTACTTACCAGCTCTTGGCTCTCACCTCTTCTCCATAGTGTGGGAGCGAGAGATCCGGGAGATTGCTGTAGAGATTAAATGAGATACTATTTTAAAAATGCCTGTACCATACCATACACCTGGCAAACACTCCCCAAATCCACTGTGCTTCTTGTTGTTTCTACCCCAGATCCTGTGACCCTGCCCCTCCCAGAATCCTTGGCAGCATCCCTTCCTCGGCATCTCACGTCCCTAAGACTTAGTCAGCAGCCAGGACAAGGCAAGGAGAAATCTGCATTCTGGCCAAGAACACTAATTTTTCTGCACTACTGACTCATGGGCTGGGGAGGTTGGAGCCTTCTCTGTGCAGCTTCTAATCTATTACCCACCACTGTCCCCAGATATTCTTCTCTTCCTGTGTTCTAGACACCTGCAAAACAGCTACCTTGTTTTGCTCCCCACTTCTATCTAACACATCACTACTATTTGCTTCTTGTCACTTAGCAGACTTATCTGCTTGCAAATGTGGGCTCTTTTATTTCTGATATAAAACTGTCCATACCCAGACCCTTCCCATAAATTTGAACGGGTCCATTTAGGAGATATCAAGAGATAGTGCGGGCCAAAAATTGGGGGTCACAGAAGCACAGAGGAAGGGCGGGACTTAAGGAAACCTTTGGAAGAGGCAGGCTGAGCTGAGCCTAGCCTACTTAATCCCAACAGGAAGAGGGCTCTACAGTCGCTACAGGTCCACGAGGCTGGTCTGCAGTACCGACTTTGGACAGTAGGAGGACCAGCGACTGTGCTGGGGCTACCTCGCTGGGCAGATACCGGTTTCAGGCTTCTCCCTAGGTCCGTTTGAGTCGCAGTGGGTGTCAGGGTTCTTGGGCTCTCAGCTCAGCTCTCTTCGCCTTCCAGGAGGCTCCTGTCCAAAAGTGCTGTTGCAACTGCGGGCTTCCGCTTCTGTTCCCTAGAACTGTCTCATCTGAATGCCTTACCTCCCAGGATGTGGGCTCTTGCAAAGAAATCTGTGTATTTAATACTCAGAGCTTGTGTGCCTCCTGAAAGAACAGTCTGACAATCCCAGATTCAAGGTTATCCAGGATCTCAGTCCTTGGTACCTTTCCACTTTTCTCTCGCTCACATGGACCGCAAGAAAAGAGTCTGCCATTTGGGAAAACAGGTGACTTTTAGCATCTCTAGCTCTCATCATCCCGCTAAAAATGCTGCAGTCAAGAAACCCGCATCACACACTTAAGCCTAGCATTTCCCCAAATTATTTGACAAACAAGGCTATTTTCTCATGTCAACACCTTACATCTCATGCAATGGAGAGAGACCTTCAGGTCCGTCCTCAGGGATCTCCTCACGGTCCCCCGTCTTCAGGCTCTGGCACCCCTCAGTTCCCTCAGGAAGACATCCCTCAGTGGCCCATCTAACATGGGTCTTCCTGGGATTCTGTCATCAGACGGCCCTCCTTTATATGCCACTTTTGGGTGGTTTTAGATATTCTAGTTCCAGGCATCTCAGTTAAAAGGGCCTGCTGTCTGGGCTCTCTTTGTTCTGTGTTCAGCAAAAGCCCCAGGTCTCCAAAGACCTCTGTGGAACAGAAGGGCATGGCTCACCCTACCTTCCAAGAATCCAGCCCACTCTGTAGCTCAACCCCCAGCGGGTGCTCTCCCCTCCCTCCCCCCCATCTCATCCGTTGGTACTGTCTAAGGCCTCCGAAGTAGAGTACAGGTTTGCTTGCCGCTGCCCTGGGTCCAGAGTGAACTGCAGGGTTCAGGGGGAACTGAAGCCTGTTGGAGGATTTCCACTTACCCTGAGCCAGCACAGTGGTTTCAAGGGTTAGGATGTGCCCTTTGAAAGTTCATGTGTCAGAAACTCAAGCCTTGGTCACATGTCCATGGTTTTTGGAGATGGAACATTTAGCAAGTAATGGGGGTTAGCTGAGCTCGTGAGGGGGAGGCCTCAGGATGGCATTCAGGTTTATATGTCAAAAGGAAGAGAGCATTGTGGGAACCGTCTCAAGATGGACCCAAGATGGACCTTGCCATGCTAGGGCTCATCACAAGTCGCCCACCAGATCCCAAGATTGTGCTTTGGACTCCCTAGCCTCCAAAATGCTAGCCAAACAAATTGTTATACTTTACAAATTAACTTGTTTGGTGTTCCTTTACAGAAATAGGAAGTAGACCAAGTTAGTCGGTAAACACGGTGTACATCGGCCCAGACAAAGTGCACGACGGAATCCTAACTTTTTATTTTAATTTTTTAAAAATGTCACTTTTGTTATTATTATTACTGTCACTGGGTGTGTGATGTGTGCGTGTGAGTATGCTGGGTGTGTGAGCAAGCTCGTGGAGGTCAGAGGACAGCTTTCTTGAGTTGGTACTCTCCTTCCACCATGAAATCCAAGAATCAGAGTCAGGTCATAGGGTCGGTGCTTTACCCAACGAAGCTCACCACTGGCCTACATTTTAAAACGTTTACTTGCTAATGTGCTCTGTAATACATCACCTGCACCCCAATTGGTGGTTCTTGGAGCCTTTGAATGGAGCTGTCTTTCATGTAGTCACATGATTTTAAGACAAAAAGTAATGATAAATGTTTTTATTTAATTATTAAAACATGTAAAGGCAACAGAAGTTACAAAAAACAAAAAAGGAAAAGCCTTCTAATAAGTTTAGCTGTGCAAAGTTTGTTATATTGTCATAGTTAAAAAAAATCTGCATAAATCACACAGATTGCAAACTTGGGCCAGGGCCTGGGATGAAGATACGTGTACACCTGCTGTGGTACAGGTCTGCCAGGACAGTGATAGAACCACAGTGCAAGGCTGATTGGTAGCTCTGGACTCACGCCCCGCCTCTGTGTGTGTGTATGTGTGTGTGTGTATGTGTGTGTCTGTGTGTCTGTGTGTGAGTGTGTCTGTGTGTGTGTGCGCATGCATGTGTGTGTCTGTATATGTCTGTGTGTCTGTGTGTCTGTGTGTGTGTACATGCTTGTGTGTGTATGTGTGTGTCTGTATGTGTGTCTGTGTGCCTGTGTGTGAGTGTGAGTGTCTGTGTGTGTGCACCCATGTGTGCGTGTCTGCGTGTGTGTGTGTCTGTGTGTGTGCATGCATGTGACTGTGTGTCTCTGTGTGTGAATGTGAGTATCTCTGTGTGTGTGAGTGTGTGTGTCTGTGTGTGTGTGCATGCTTGTGTGTGTGTCCGTGTGTGTATGTGTGCCTGTGTGTATGCACACACATGTGTGTGTGTGTCAGTGTGTGTGTGTGTGTGTGTGTGTGTGTGTGTGTGTGTATGTGCACACAGGTGCCTGCAGAACTCAGATGAGTCTGAAGGTCAGGACACCATCTTTGTGTCTTTGAAGGAATAGAGCATGATGCAGTGAGCAGCTTGCTCTTCTAAGACTTTAAAAAGAGTCGGTGGGGAGAGAGCACAGAAAGGAACAGAGTTTCGGGGCTCAGAGATGCTCAACTATAGGAAACAAGCGAGTGGTTAAGTACTGGATGAGCATGGCTAGTCATCAGTATGGAGAGTTACCATATTTAAATGAAAAGAAAAATAATAATTTTAAGTGTAATGTGCTTTAGTCGGATCTTTTTGGTATAACTGAGTTCAAAATAGTCCTGGGGGATAAAAAATTATTTGGACTACAAATTTAATATGGTAGACTGAGCACATTCAGCTGTGAGGAAAACAGAAATGTTTCCACATCAATGGGGTTCTGCAATGCAGAACTTTCATATGTGTTATCTTATCCTTAAGAAAATAGATGAGCCAGGCAGTGGTGGCTCTGGTCTTTAATCCCAGCACTGGGAAGGCAGAAGCAGGTGGATCTGTATGAGTTCGAGGCCAGTCTGGTTCACAGAGTGAGTTCCAGGATAGTCAGGGCTACACAGAGAAACTGTGTCTTGAAAAGCAAGCAAGCAAGATGGACAAGCTGAGGGATAAAGTGGAACTTTATCTTATAAACTACAAGAAAAGTGATAAAATTTAGCTAGAGCATTGGCACCGATAACATGATAAATAGCATTTGCCTAATAATAAGAATGATTAAAGAATGAAGCGTAAATGTTAATGTCACAGCTAAGTGTGTAGCCAATGGGATATTCAAACATAAAAATATAGTTACAATGACTAAAATAATCAATAGAGATAAAAAAATGTAGGACTAGGTAGCTTTATGGTTAAGCACTTGCTGTGTTTCTACGAAGACTAGAGTTTGAGTCCCAGCACTTACGTCACAAGTGGGGCATCCTGTTTATGCCTGTTCTCTGAGCTTCAAGTGAGGAGATCAGAGCATCGCTTGGACTTGCTGGCCTCCCGCCTAGCTGAGACACAAGCCCCCAAGTTCAGGGAGAGACACACAAGCCCAGGGTTCAGCAAGAGACTCTGTCTCGAATTAACAGGCAATGAGTGTTAAAGGAGGCTAGGCCATGCCTATCTTTTGGCTTCTTCACACACATACATGAGCACACACACATTTATACACACATGTATACAGTTACACACATAACACACACACAAAAGTAAATGAATAATAAACAAATAAGTCTTTGTTTTGCTGTTTTTGTTTCTTGGTTTTTTGTTTTGTTTTGTTTTGTTTTACTTTTTTGAGACAATGTTTCTTGTGTAGCCCTGGCTATCCTGGAACTTGCTCTGTAGACCAGGCTGGCCTGGAACTCAGAGAACTGCCTCTGCTTCCCGAGTGCTGGGATTAAAGGCATTCGCTACCACTGCCTGGCTAAATAAATACATTTTAAAAACAAAGCAAAACAAAACAAAACATCAAAGAAATGAATAGTCTAATTCCCATTATGGGTTGTTGAGATACTGACAGGAGATGATAACTTTTAAAAAGAAAACAGAAATGCAAGTATATTTGTTGAGATGACCAAATGTAGCTAACAGAGGAGAAGAGGCAGACACACAGGTGACAGAACAGGAGATGGAACAAAGAGAAGAAAAGGAAAGCATTTATTGGAATTAAATTCTCACTATCATTTCCTGAAGTTGGTGACTCAAGGACTGGATCCAGTTGAGGAGACAGCTTGGTGGGTGAAGTGCTCCTGCTCAGGCACCAGGACTTGAGTTGGCTTTCCATCGACATAGAAACCAGTCACAGTGAGGTGTGTCTGTGCCCCCCAGCATTGGGGGATCTCAGCTCTTTAGCCAACGAGAATGTCCAAAATGACCAACTTCAAGTTCAGTAAGAGATCCTGCCTCAGAATATGAGGTGTTGAAACTATCAGGAAGATGTCTGTATGTCAAGCTTCGGCCTCTACATGCTCACACGCAGGCAAGTGGACCTGCACCCCAGCCCCTGATGAACTGAATCTGTAAGCATTCTATTTAGATTCACAGAGGCTAACTGCCCAAATCAAACAAACAAACAAACAAACAAACACAAACAAACAAAAAATACAAGTGGTCAAAATAAGTCACCCAGCAGAAGCGAATCAAGAGTAGGGAGGTTTGACTCAAGAAACATGTTCATTATTATGAAAATATAACACTTCTTGGTTTAAGGTAGTACAATGGGGGAGGGGGCCTCAGCAATTCAGAGTGCTTCGAACTGCTCTTCCAGAGGACCTGAATTTGGTTCCCAACGCCCATATCAGGAGGCTTACCATATCCTGTAGGTTCATCTCCAGGGGATCTGATGACCTCTTTGGTCTCCTAGGCCACTTTCACTTATGTTCACACACACACACACACACACACACACACACAATCAATCAATCAATCAATCAATCAATCAATCAATCAATCAAGGCAATAAAAATTTAAAAGAAAATGCAATGTAGGAACTGCAGGATATGACTGCACAAGAACTGGGATTCAGATCTCCAGCATCCGATCAAGTGCTGGCAGCTGTGGCAGCCTGGCTTATTCCCGGTGCTCAGGAAGCAGAGACGGGGATCTCCTAAGCAAGCCAATTAGCTGGACTCGCTGAATTATCCAGCTCTGATAGGACAAGCGAGACACCCTGGCTCAACACGTACATGTGGAAATTGATTCGGGGAGATCCTACGGTGACACCCTTTGACTTCCACACACCCTGAAGACAAAAATGCAATGTCTGCATCTTTTTGGTGTGTGTTGTTTTTATATTTAATAATGACCATCTTTCCCTACCACACAGACTGAAAAGAAGCTGAGGTGGGAGGACGGAGGGCACAAAATTAGGATTAGGAAGCATGAGATGGTGCCACACACAACCCTCAGAGCCCTTCTCAGCTCCTGAGACTCACTGCCACTCAGGGTATGTTACCTTGGCAACTGCTACTCCCTCTGCCCTGTGGCTCCCTCGTAACTCCTTTCCTTAGCCTGGCCACCCGTTTTTTTAAACGATATAACCTGAAGTCCACTACTCCAAGACTATGTGTCTCTTTATCCTCCCTCCCATCTTTGTCCCTATGGTCTCACCGTATCATCAATATTCAGTTGTCCATCTGTCTATCCAACTTACCCTCTCATTTGCCAGACTGAACTACTTAAAGAGAAGTGTGCATGTGGTTACCAAGAGGGCAGAGTGTGCACACTTCTGAGGATGCTACACTTCCAGGTTGGTGGCCTGAGGACCAAATCCTGGCCACCGTCCTGAGGCGGTGGAAGAGGGTGGGACTCTCCCATCCCTGGCCTGGGGACTCTGCCACTCTTGCTTTCCTCCCTCATCCCAAGGCTTATCTGCAAATCTCCACACTCCCAAAGGCATGTTCAAGAGCCAAGTGGAGCCTTCCATCTGGATTGAATTAAATCTCTGGAAGAGTTACGTCTTGGAGTCAGCAGGGCTGGAGGAAGACTTTCGGAGAGAAACCTGACCTTCCTCCTCCGAGAACTCACTGAAAAGAAAAACAGTGAGCTGGCGAGAGCCGTCCACAGGAGTAGAGAACATGGGGAATGAATGATAGAACAGGTCTTTGCTAGTCGTCGAGCTTCTGAGTCCTGGGGCCTCTTTTCTCCCCTGGGCAGTATGGATGAAGTGGTTCATGCTTTGTGGTGGGAACCGAGTGAGGCAAATGGGAGGAGGTGTATGTATGTACGACTGAACAGACAGACCATTATTTTATTCCAACATGCCCAGCTTCCTACCCTGCCCCACCCTTACATCAGTCAGGAGGCAACCATTCTCAAACCCTTTAAAAACAATTCTTTTGCTTATTGTCTCCATATCTCTATTGAAATAACTCGTTTGCATTAATGCTATCAAAGTTTTCATTTTAAGCCTTCCCAATTGACTTTTTTTTTTTTTAACCATGGTAGATGAAAGGCTGATTCTTACAGAGATCCTCCATTTTCATCTTCCACCTGTCCCTCTGTCTCTTACACATGCACTTACAAGTGCACACACACACATGCACACGCACACACACATATACATGCACACACACATGCACGCATGTGCACACACACATACATGCACGCACGCATACACACACATATACATACACACATGCACACACACAATACACACACCACACACACACACATTCCTGGGCTTGACCCACATTACAGCTGTGTCTTAATGCTGACGGGAGTCATAGGATTTACATCTATCGTGACTACGTAAACAGTATTCCCTGCTTAGACATAAGTTTCACCACAGTTGCTTTTTCTCCCCTAAGCTGCATTTTTTTTCCCTTGTGGAATTAGTAGTTATGATCTTGTTTAGTTGGGTTTTGAATTGCTTGGTGAGGTTTGACGTCCCTCCCGCCCTCCCCATACACACATTGTGTAATCTGCCCTCTCCCAGCGGCATCTGGGAATCCAACCCTCTCCTCTGTAGCCCCTCCCCTCCCACCAGCTGGCGGCTGGCCTGCTCTCTGCAGTCAGCCCAGCCTCAGGGATCCTCTTTCCTTTCTTGTCTCCTTTCTTTCTTGTGTTTGGTCTCCTGCTTTCTAGATCCCAACTCTTTCTCAGTTTACAGTCTCTTACATATTCTCTAGTACTGCTTAAGAGAGAGAGAGAGAGAGAGAGAGAGAGAGAGAGAGAGAGAGAGAGAGAGAGAGAGCGATCGATCAATGAGTTAAATAGTCAAAGATTATTTTTCCACCCTCGAGCTTGATTGACCGCTTAGCTAAGCCTGGAACACGATTCTATTCAACCAGAGTGTTGGGGGATGATTTCCTTTAAAGCCCTGTGCTCCAGCACTTCCTTCTAGTTTACAGAGTGCTGGTGTACTTGACGGCTGCTTCTGTTTATAGCCAGGGCTGTGTCTCCGAAATCGGCAGGACTTCCTTTTCGTTCCCCGCGCCCTCCGGCATTTCGTCCGGTCATCTTCTAGGCGTGGATCTATTTTCACCTATTGTGCTGAGCTTCTGCCAGGCTCTGACCTGGGAATACAAACTGTTTGGTTCTAGGAGACGCTCTTGAGTTATTTTGCTTTTGTCTTTCTGATGTCCTCTCTGATCTCTAGTTTCTGGAGCTATGATTACTCGGATGTTGGACCCTGAATGGGCATCCCTCTGCCTCAGCTTTTTCACCCTGACTTGCATATCTATATTTTTGTTTGTATTTCTCCCAGATAATTATCAGTTTTTCTTTCCTTCCTTCCTTCCTTCCTTCCTTCCTTCTTTTTTTTTTAAAGATTTATTTATTTATTTATTATATATAAGTACACTGTAGCTGTCTTCAGATACACCAGAAGAGGGCATTGGATCCCATTACAGATGGTTGTGAGCCACCATGTGGTTGCTGGGAATTGAACTCATGACCTCTGAAAGAGCAGTTGGGTGCTCTTAACCGCTGAGCCATCTCTCCAGCCCCCCCTTCCTTCCTTCTTGCCTGCCTGCCTGCCTGCCTGCCTGCCTGCCAGTCTATAATCCCAGTACTCAGAAGACTGAAGCAGGGTGTTTTAGAGTATATATGAGTACACTGTAGCAGTCTTCAGATGCACCAGAAGAGGGCATTAGGTCTCCATTACAGATGGCTGTGAGCCACCATGTGGTTGTGAGAATTGAACTCAGGACCTTGGGAAGAGCAGCCAGTGCTCTTAACCGCTGAGCCATCTCTCCACCCCGATAGTATGGTTCTTTTTAACTCATTGTAAAACATCTCACTGTTCGGATGCATGACAGTTTATCTAACTACCTGTGCAAAGACATGTTGGCCGTCTCCATCACAGAGCGATCATGGATGAAGCGAGAAGAGGTGGGCATGTCTTCCAAAGTGCTGCCTTCTGCTGGCCAAATGAGGGCTCTGTCACCACACATGCTCAGTGGCACTTGTGTGTGGCGTTTGGGATTCTTGCCATTGTAGGAGATTCATGGCCGTGGGATTTAAGTTTTGGTGCTGAGCACTTCACTGTTTCCCCTATTTGGTATCTCATAGTTTGTCCTCCCTGGTTTGTGAAAATATGTCTCAGCTGGTTCCAGGGGTTCCAGAGACCTCAGATACTGTCAAACCCTACACGGGGGCACATGTCTCCTGTCACACTCACTGACTGGGGAGCAGCCAGATTTCTATCAGGCCAGCGTAAGATGAACAAAGACTCCCAGCCAAACCACAAATTTAACAGTATACTACAATGCAAGTAACGCCAAATTTATGAACTACCCATTCTAGAATTTTCCATTTAAAGCATTTGGAGCATGGCTGACCAAAAATAACAGATTCTGCAGAGCAAGACCAAGGACCAGGGGGAACTGCTGTCTGTCTTCCTCTGGGTTATGATGCTCCATCCCAGCAATGGAAACCCTAAGCAAGCGATACGCCATGGCAGACTTCACTGAGCATCTTGGGGAAGA
Organism: Rattus norvegicus; assembly: GCF_021556685.1. Classification (NCBI taxonomy): domain Eukaryota; kingdom Metazoa; phylum Chordata; class Mammalia; order Rodentia; family Muridae; genus Rattus; species Rattus norvegicus. The sequence continues at coordinate 1,436,359 of NC_141549.1, read as the reverse complement.
TCCATTGTAGAAGGACTTGGGAACTTTGGCCTAGAAAAGCCACTGAGGGTTCGAAGCTTGGTAAGCTGTTGAGGAAACTTGGAAGGTGAGGTTGAGAGCAGTGCAGAGGACGGAGGCCTGGCTTGCGGAATTCCAAAAGGAGAGGCTTTACGAGGGCTGAGATTACAGACATGTATGTGATACCACTCTGGTTAAGTGTTCCCTATACGTGGAGCACACGTAGGGCTTTATGCATGATAGGCAAGCATTCTACCAACCGAACCACACCCTCATCTCTTAATAACGCTCTCATAGTATAAGTATGATGGTGTTATTTTTGTTACCTTAAAACAAGATTCCACTAAAAGGACCTTCAAAGTCTGCTATGGTAGCTCAAAGCTTCAATCCAAGCACTCGGAAAGCAAAGGCAGGAGGATTGTGAATTCTAGGCTAACCTGGGCAAGACTCTGTCCCAAAGGAGAAGCAAACACGTGCATGCATGCACATACCCTGCACTTTAAAGATCCAGACTTTTAACTTGAAGTCTGTTCAAACAATGGATGAGTTTGAAGAAATATTACATCAGAAGCTATTTCAGTAGCTTCTGTTTTGTTTTCTGAGACTGGGTTTCTCTGTGTAGCCCTGGTTGTCCAGGCTTGCTCTGTAAACCAGGCTGGCTTTAAACTCACAGAGATTCTCCCGCTTCTGCCTCCCAAGGGCTAGGATTAAAGGTTGTAAACCAGCACATCCATCTAGTAGCTTTTGATGAACCCCTCCAGGAAAGTCCAGATTGAAGATCGTCTTCCTGAGCTCCCATTTGTTGACTTTTATGTATGTGAGTGATGTGCTTAGTGCCCATGGAAACCAGACGAGGGCATGGGATCCTGGAACTGGAGTTACAGGTGGCTATAAACTGCCACATGTGTGCTGGGAGTGAAACCCAGGTCCTTGGCAAGAGTGGGATTCTAGTTTGCTTTCTTTTGCTGTGATAAAACACTGAACAAGGCCAATGTGAGGGAAGAAAAGATTTGTTTGGCTTACAGGGGAACCTGGGATTAAACTCAGGTTGTCGGGCTTGATGGCAAACTGCTAAGCTATCTCACCAGCACTTTATTTTTATCTGTGTGTTTGTGTGGTGGTGCTGCTGCTGCAGATATGTATGCCACAGTGGTTAGTTCTTTTCTTCCACCACGGGCATCCCAGGGTCTGAACTCAGGTCATCATGCTTGGTGGCAAGCACCTTTACCTATTGTCACCAGACCCTGTTTTGTTTTAATTTGAGACCAAGACTAATATGGAGATCTGGCTGGCCTGGAGCTTTCCAGTACTTGAAATAGATTGCTTATTTTGTCACATCTTCATTACATTGAGACCTACTAATATCTTAAATGATCAAAATAAATTTCATATAGCCAGGTTCATTCTTAGTGATGTAATGTCCTATAGGTTTTGAGAAATGTATGATGCAATTATTGTGCAGTGGTAGTTCCATGGCCCTAAGGTATCCCCACGTTTGCCTGTTTTCCCCTCTCTACTTGCAACCATTGGCCTATTTTTTTCTCTGGAGTTTGCCTTTTCCAGAGTGCCAGCCATGTCAGGAGTCAGGCAGTTCACAGCCTTTCCAAACTTGGTCCTTTTAGCAGCATGCATTGACGAATCATGACCATCGATAGGTTCAGGCTCGGTAGGTCTGTTCCACTCCATGGAGACAGCGCAGCTCTCTTGTCCCTTCACACACTGCAGGACACTCTGGGTGATTCCAGTTGTGCACAATTATGAACAATTTGCAAACCAGATTTTGTGCGAGTACAAATTGTCAATACTTGGGAAATTAAGCAGACTGTTGGCCAATCACTTCTCTTACCTTCACGATTGTCTCTATCAGAAAGTAAGTCTTCTGCTGTGCCCACGATGCAAGTCAGCTTGTTTCCTGACTTCTCGAAGTCTGCTTCTGACCTGATGTCATTATGCAGGTGAAGGCAGGTACAGGATAGAACAAGGCCTGTCATTGGACAAGAAGGAAGGATGGGCAGGAGAAAAGTTTTAGAGAGGAGGAGGAGACTGGAGCGAGAAGAGAAGAGCAGCCCAGAGAACATGGAGGTGGATATTAAGATTTCTCTCTGCACATTTACAGGTTGTTATGAATATTCTTAAGGGATGAATGTGTATCTAGATGAGCCAACTGTATCTTATCTAGGTGGGCAATTATATCTTATCAACTGGATCAGAAGTTACTGCGTTGTGTGTTCTTTCTTGTGGCGATTTAATTGAGTTCAAGAGAGTGTGTGGTGGCTGGACACACTGGGTGGCCACGGAATTGGGATGTGTATGTCAGGCATGGTGGCAACCTGCCTTGGGAACCAGATGGGTGGAGAGATTTTTGCCGGGCTCAGAGAGTAGCCATCCACCATGGTGCTGGATATAGTGCAGGGTAAAAGAAACCTTTTATTTAATTTTACTGCAACACTGACCCGCCAGCTTCCTGTAGCTTGCTAATTTGGTTATATTCTTCCCTCAGTTTTCATCCTCCCCGTCCCCTTTCCACTGCCCCAAGTCTCATTATTCAAGTGAGTTTTATCTGTCTTTTGTCCCTTGCTGTCATTTTAAGTGGGATGGAGTGTTGGAGTGTAAGTATCAACATCCAACTTACTAACCAGCACTGACTCCCTAACACTCAAACTTGAGCTCCCCAGAGATAAGAAAGAATCTTGAGCTCTTTTCTGTGGCTATGACAAAATGCCTAAGGCTGAATATATTACAAAGAAAAGATTCTTGTTACAATGAACTCCATTACTCTCAATTAAAATCATCATCATTATCCTTTAGAAAATGTATAGCTTATTGCTTTTTTTGAAAGATTTATTTATTTATTATATATGAGTACACTGTAGCTGTCTCCAGACACACCAGAAAAGGGCATTGGATCTCATTACAGATGGTTGTGAGCCACCATGTGGTTGCTGGGATTTGAACTCAGGACCTCTGGAAGAGCAGCCAGTGCTCTTAACCACTGAGCTATCTCTCTAACCCAGTTTGCTGCTTTCAAGGTTGAAAGTTCAAGACTGTTCAGCCTATAGTGACAGACTCTTTGGCTGGGTTGCAACATGACTGAAAACAGAGAAGGGGTCAATTACATGCAGAAGAGGCCACCTGTATAAGGTGTCTTTACAATGAACCACTGCCAAGCAGCCAGCACTAATCCCTTCCCAGGAAAGCACTCCATGATGTAACCATAACCCATCTCTTAAAGGTTCCACACTCCCTCAATGTAGTCCAAGCTTCAGACATGTGAGTCGTGCACGCGTACCTGCGTACCTGTGTGCAGGTGTGTGTGTGTGTGTGTGTGTGTGTGTGTGTGTGTGTTAGGGGCTGTCACTGCATCCTATCCCTATCTGGCAGACAGGATATTAGTGAAGTATTGCCTTCAGCATTGACCTCAGGCATATAAGAATATCCTGTGCCTACGAGTCCCACCCCTTGGCCCCACCAGGGTCACGGCTCAAACCTATGCCCAAGCTTAGTGCTTTGTTGGTCCAGACCTATGGAGGGAACATGGCCCAGCATTCTGAGCTTGAGGTCTCAGAGCATGGTGCTGTCTGGATATGGCTCCACCTGGGGAATGGATGCAAATGGGGAGGTAGAAGGGGGTGTAAATGCAGAAGGAGCATCAGGAATCAATTTTCAGGTATATCTCTGTTTACACACACACACACACACACACACACAAACACACACACTCACACACATGGACATGCACACAAGCACCCCTACACACATAGACACAGGCACACAGACAGACACAGACACAGACACACGCACCCACGCACGAGCTTGTACGTGCGCGCACACAGAGCCCATGGATAGATCAATGACTCTCAACCTCTTGCTGGTTTCTATGTGTGTAAACATGCACACTTCCTAATAGTGCCTGTGGTCAATCCTCTGGGGAAGTGACAGAGATTTTGATGTGTGGGGTAGAGTCAAGTAGGAAGTGATGACTCAGCCATTGAGCGGAACCACCTCCCTGCCAACCCTTCCTAGTCTCTGCTCTCTTATTTTGAATCTTTCCCTCTACCATAATACCTACCCCTGGGGGCTGCCAGCCACATAATGTCCTCACCTACAGTCTCATCCTTAGGACTGTCCTGGTGCCATCTCCAGCCATACATAGTTCCCTTCCTGAGAGCGTGCCCTGGAGACACTGGTCAAGCCATCTATGCTTTTCGTGGAGGCCCTCTTCAGTCCCTGTCTATCTGTTTGGGGTTTCTTGAGGCTCCCTCTGCATGTTTAATTCTCTTACACTTCTCTTCCTTCTGGGAACTCTTTTTTTTTTTTTTTTTAAACATTTTATTCTTTTTTTTTTTTTTTTTTTTTTTTTTGAGCTGGGGACCGAACCCAGGGCCTTGCGCTTCCTAGGCAAGCGCCCTACCACTGAGCTAAATCCCCAACCCCCCTTCTGGGAACTCTTACATATTCATTAAACTCTCTTCATTAGTCGGGTGGTGGTGGCTTACACCTTTAATCCCAGCACTTGGGAGGTAGAGGCAGGAGGATCACTGTGAGTTTGAGACCAGCTTGGTCTAGAGAATAAGTTCCAGGTCAGCCAGGGATACACAGAGAAACCCTGTCTCAAAAAAAAAAAGGTTAGAATATTTTAGCAAAATTTGTGTAAAGTCAAGGCAGGTGTATGACTCCGGGCAGAAGAACAAGGTGTATTTCCTTTCCTAGGCTGCTGCTGCTGCTGCTGCTCCTCCTCCTCCTCCCTTTCCTCCTCCCCTCTCTCCTTCTCCCTCTCTTCCTCCTTCTCTTCCTTCTTCTCCTTTTCTTTTTCTACTTTCTCCTTTTCCTGTCCTTCTTCCACCCGTTCCTTCTCCTCTTCCTCTTCCCCCCTTCCTCCTCCTTTTCTTCTTCCTCCCCTTCCTCCTCCTCTTCCAATGGATTCAAGGTCAGTCTGGTCTACTTCATGAAACCCTATCTTAAATACAACAGCATTAACAGAGAAACAAAAACTCTATCAGGGGATCGCCCTCCTCTTTGTCCTCCTCTTCCTCCCTTGCTCTCCCTCTTCTGTCTGTTCCCCCTTCTCTTACTTTTTTCCCTCCTCCCCCTATTTCCTCCTTTTTGAGGTAAGGTGTTACTTACCTGTAGCCTTGTCACTGATTCTGGGATTACTGTTGTGTTTGGCATTCAGACTCGAAGGGCCTTGAGATCTCCCTTCAGGCTGAATCCCCTTTGGTGTTCTTGTTTCTTTCTTTGTTGTTGCTTTTTAAGACAGGGTTTCGGGGTTGGGGATTTAGCTCAGTGGTAGAGCGCTTGCCTAGCAAGCGCAAGGCCCTGAGTTCAGTCCCCAGCTCCGAAGGAAAAAAAAAAAAGACAGGGTTTCATTACATAGACCAGACTGGCCTTGAACTCAGAGATCCATCTGCCTCCAACTTCTGAGTGTTGGCATTTAGTCTAGGCTCCGCCCCACAGTTCCCTGGCAACAGCCAGGTGTGCATGACTCACTATAAAGCCCCCTCCTCTCCCTTTTGCTCTCTTGCTCTTGCTCCCCCTCCTTACCCTCTCTCTCTTCCCATCTCCTCCCCTCTCTCTCCACATGCTCATGGCCAACCTCTACTCCTCTACTCTATCACTCTGCCTTTCTCTGTCTTTACTCCCTCAACTCCCCTCCCCATGCACTGAATAAACTCTGTTCTATACTATACCTTTGTGTGGCTGGTACTCAGGGGAAAAGGATGCCTTAGCACAGGCCCGCAGAAGCATCTCCTTCTCCCACACCATACCTTGTCCTCATCAAACATACCCCTTCTTCTCTTTATTTTTTATGAAGCACAACACTGAGTGCTGGGTCTAAAGCCGTGTGCCACCATGCTTGACTTGGTGTTAGTTTTAAAACCGAGACTCATTATTAATTCCTGGCTGGTTTAGAACTGGCTATGTGGGGCTGGAGAGTGGCTCAGTGGTTTGAGAGCACTGACTGCTTTTCCGAAGGTCCTGAGTTCAAATCCCAGCAACCACATGGTGGCTCACAACTGTCACAATGAGATCTGATTCCTTCTTCTGGTGTGTCTGAAGACAGCTATAGTGTACTTTTTTTTTTGGTTCTTTTTTTTCAGAGCTGGGGACCGAACCCAGGGCCTTGCGCTTCCTAGGTAAGCGCTCTACCACTGAGCTAAATCCCCAGCCCCAGTGTACTTTTATCTAATAAATAAATAAATCTTTTTTTTTTAAAAGAAGAACTGGCTATGTAGCCCAGGCTGGCCTCAAACTTGCAATAATCCTCCTCTCTCAGTCTCTTGAATGCTGAGATTCCCAATTGAAACAGCTTTTACACTAGCCCAAGATTCTCTTTAGTAGGAGTTGGGAGGAGATGTTTACCAACTGCTTTTCAGAGCCCAGGTTTGGTTCTCTCAGTCCGTAGATTTTTTTTGGGAGGTTATTTGAACCATGAAGGGTCCATCTAAGGACCCTTCAAGTCTGAATGCCAGGAACAAGACATAGTGGCTTCATAACAGTAATCCCAGAATTAGAACCATGGGTTCTTCCCCTGCATTACAAAGCCATTTTCTGCTGGGGTCAAGAGTCTCCCAGATGTCCCCTTTCTTCCCTGGAAAACACACCAGGGGTTTTGTTCCCATGTGAAGGATGGGGCAAAGATCTGGTTGCTAGGATGACTCCATGGCTATTTAACCAATTACTGTGGGTTTAGGCAATGTTTCCACTCTCCTCACGCCTATGCCAGAAAATTCCCAGTTTATAGCGTACATAACTCCTGTGATCACACCATGTTCGCATTAATATTTTCCCAGGCTGCAAAGAGTCCACGGGGCAGAGTTTAGGAGTATGGTGGCAGCCTCCATTATCGTCAGAGTTCACCACACAAAGTTGCCAGGGAGATGTCACACAAGCAGCTTTTCTCTGTGCCTCAGTTTCCAACCCCGTGAAGTGGGAGGGGCTTCACAGAGTTCCAGGAAGATCAATGACAAGGGGTCAGAGCAGTTTGTGCTCCACTGAGAGGCTAGCCCTGTTCTTCCTGCCTCACTTCCTGGAACGGACTTTCTCTGGGGTCCAGCAGCTCCCCTCCCAAGCTCTGGAGCTGCTGTTGGCCAGTCTACAAGGATCTAGAGGGCTAACGGGTGAGTTTCATCGTCTGAAGCACTGGCCAGGCTCCAGGTCAGCTGCAGTTTACTGCTCTGAGCCAAACAGCCTCCATCACAGGGAGGAGACCCAGCTCCCCTGAGGCTGTGCTTATTTGAAGGGTGTGACCTCTATGCTACCTCCTACCCCAGCTCCCACAGGACCTCAAGTGCCTTCTGTGACCACGTGTCCCGTGACATCTGCTGCTGAATCTAAACTGCCCCAATCTGGACTCAGGACCCCCTCCAGGCCCTCTCACCTTTAAAAGAATTTCTTTTCTTTTCTTTCTTTTTATAACTTTACACACAAGTATACTGTATTTACAGCCTTCCTTTTCATCCTATCTGCTTCATGATGAAGGATGAGATATGCACCGTCTGAGAGAGTAAAGGTAAATATGTAGAACGCAGTTGGAGGATGTCATAGGATTTTATTACTGTGAAAAGGCATCATGACCAAGGCAACTCTTACAAAGGAAAACATTTATGGGGTCTGGCTTACAGATTCAGAGGTTTAGTCCGTTATCATCATGGTGGGAAGCATGGCGGTGTGCAGGCAGACATGGTGCTGGAGAAGGGGCTGAGAGCTGCTCATCTTGATCTGAAGGCAGCAGAAGGAACCTATGTGTCCCACACGGCATAGCTTGAGCACAATAGACCTCAAAGCCCGCCTCCACAGTGATCCACTTCCTCCAACAAAATCACACCATCTTCAATTGCGCCAGTCCTCATGGGACAAGCATTCAAACACATGAGTCTATGGGGGTCATAGATATTCAAACCACCACAGAGGCTACATACGGAAATACCAATAGTGGTTCTCCTCCTCTGTCCCATGGGTTTCCATAGAAAGAATCCTTTCAGATTCTTCAGTTTGCATCAAGACCTCTAGAGAAGCAGAAAACGGAGATACGGCTTGTGTTTTTTTAAGCTTTGTCTGGCCTAATGGTACAACCAAGAGACAGGAATGGTCTTCTCCACCCCCTTTCAGAGGTCCAGCTGGTTGGAGTCGATGCTTGACCAAGGGGAATGGTTTCTGAAGCTTAGCCACTCCAGGCTCTCACAGCACTGGAAGCAAGTCAAGGCCAGGTGTCTGGTGATGCTGAGATTGTAGGTGAGCAGAGAAAGCTCTCAGGCAGGGACCAGAGTGTGACAAGTTGAGGGACGGCAGCAGCCGTCCTGGGGAAATTTGACTGGAGCCAACTGGGAGAAGGGTGCTATGGCTCCAAGTGGCCTGCCCCTCAACTTCCTCTCCCTCAAATGTCCTAACCCATGGGCACAGTGGCATGCAGCCTGCAGCAGCTCTTCCCTTTTGCTCAAGTGGCTGTGGCAGGGCCCCAGTGACACAAAGCCCAAGATGAGAAAGCCCATACTCACTCGGGGTGCTAGAGAGACACTTCCTGTTGTGACCCTGGCAGTTCCTCAGCCTTCTTTTTCTTTGATATCAGGATTCACACGGAGGAGAGTGAACCCTTTCAAGGGTGTGGCTGTTCCTTACTTAGTTCCTAGTTGGAGAACTATTAGTATTATTAAATTCCAGGTAATTTTCAGCCCCAAATGAAAATCCATGTCCATTGAGCAGTTGGTCACCATTGTTCCCCAGCCTTCAGTACCTGCAGATTGCTCTCAGGGTCAGTGAACTTGCCTATTTCTGACATTTATTTAAGTAAAAATCCTTAAAAAATGGACCTTATCAGTATGGCTTTTGCACTCACCCTAAGGTTTTCTTGGCTTGCTATGCACTACCTGGACTAGCAATTTGTTTCTCCTCTTGGATGAATATCAGCATTTGCCCCCCCCTCCACCAGATCATGGAGTTCACGGTCCCTGCCCCTTGTAACATGAGTACTGCTACCACAATCATTCGCGGACATCTGAGCCTCTGTTTTCGGTTCTTCTGGGTAGATCCTTTTTGCTGGGTCATGTCATAATTCTGTCTCATGCTTTAAGCAACCTTCAAACTGTACGTATGTATGACTGCATCGTGTCCAACGCCAGTATTCAGACTCTTAGCTTCTCCACACCCTGCTCAGTCCTCGTAGGTTTAAGGAGGTATTTCACTGTGGTTTTAATTTTCATTACTCTGCTAACTAAGGAGGTTCAGTGCCTTAGGGTGATTTATTCACCTTCTTTGGAGAAATTACTAAGCAGATTATTTGCTCTTTAAAAACAGAATTATTACAATTTATTATAAAATATAATGTATAATTTATTTGTAAATTAAACACACACACACACAAGGGGAGACAGGGTGTATATATAGTCTAGTCCAGGTTTGCCTCAAACTCCCAGTGCAGTAACTAAGGATAACCTGGAACTCCTGATCCTCCTAAGGGCTGGTATTTCAAGTGTACACTACCATACCTGGTTTATGAGGTCCTGAGGTTAGACCCCAGGTAAGCATCTGGTAGACTAAGCTGTATGTGTGTGTGCGTGCATACGTGTGTGTGTGTGTGTGTGTGTGTGTGTGTGTGTATGTGTAGAGGTCAGAGATCAATAGGCTGCAGATGGTGGTAGTTATTTCCTCCCATCATCCTTTGGGATGAACTCAGGTCATCAGGCTTGGCAGCAGGTACCTTGACCTGCTGAGCAATCTCTCCAGCCCTTCACTTGACTTTCTGAGACAAGGTCTCTCCGTGAACCTTCTCAGCTAGACTAGCTGGTCAGAGGGGCCTCCAGGGTTTTCCTTTCTCTTCATGCTCCCACATTGGACTCTCTCTGTAGAGCCATCACTTCAGTGCCTATGCTGGTTGTATTATTATTATTATTATTATTATTATTATTATTATTATTATTATTAAAGAGCTGAGATTGTTGGTCATCTATGGCAGATGCAAGTTCCTCTTGAGGTACGTGAGATGAGGAATGTGTCCCTTGTCCTGCGGGCTGCCCTCTGGAAGCCTTGGTAATGTGCTTCAGAACACAAAGGACTCTCGTTCTCCTAAAGTCCCGCTTTCCCGATGGGTGGCCACGTGAGCTTTTGGTGTCACATCCAGGGCATGAAACGTTTTCCCTCTGCTCAGATCCTTTCCGTCTGTCGAGTTCCACACTCTTCCTTGTGTTTGCAAGCCTTGCTTCCAGGCATCTTGAACAACTTTATCTATCTCAGATAATAAATTCCCCCAGGGCAGTGACCAGCCCTGAAAAAACAAGTGGACATTGCACAATTAATTAAAGTTTTTAATGATGACTGTTGATGATGACCAAGGACCACTAAGTGCCCCCCCTGGGTCTGTTTCACACTGGAGAATAAATCCATTTTACTTTCACAGACGATGGCCCTGAGAAAGGGAACCTCTTGGCCTACAGTAGAGGGGATTCGAAGATGCTGTCCTACTTGAAACAAGACCACCATCTATCTTGGCTTCCTGTCAAGCTCAGGGCAATGCTTTTGCTAGAGTAAAGTGTGGAATCCTGCTCCAAGAGAAAAAAAAATAATAAAATGTGGTGCCTGCACTGGATGTCTAGTGCTCTGAATCCAGGCTCAGGAAGTGGAGAATGCAGGAGGGCACTGCTTAACTCCTGGTCCAGGAGCTCCTGGTCCCTATAGGGAGCTTGTTGCTGGGGGATATTTCCAGATCTGTGAAGAGCCTTTGCCAGGGCACAGGGCCCATGGCATACCAACCTCAGATTCCAGGCCTTCCACCCTGAGAGGCTCACTGTGCATCTGGATAGTATCTCACGGCAAACTCAGCCCTTGTCTCTGCCTGGGCCAGCAGACCTGCTTGAGTCTGAGTCAGAGCTTGTCACGCTGGATTGCTACTTAACCAAAGTGATGCAAAGGGAAAAAAGCGTTACACAACTGAGGTGACTGCAGTACTGTAGTGTGAGTACCCAAGGCGAGACGCATGCAGCAGCCAGGCAGGCAGACGCTCCAGAGAAACAGCCGATGGGACAGAAAGCAAAAGCAGACAGAGGAGGGGCAGTTAGAGCTCACCGTTCTGGAGGCTGAGATTCCACACGGCCTGCAGCAAGCCCAAGATGCCGCCCTCTGCCTCAGACTCTAAAGCTCTGCTTGTCCTCATCATCTCTACTTCAGGAACACATCCAAAAGAGCCCCAGTTGACCACCCAGACACCAGGCAACTCTTCTCAGCAAGTCCTGGCATCTCTTGCCTGGTTGTGTGCAGTGGCCACTGCCCCGAGTGTATCCTTCCCTTGTTGGCTTTTAGTCATCATTCAGATGGTGTCACTTCACTCAGGACACTCAGGGATCCCTCCTACCCACTCACAATAAGAGCTACTGTCTTGGCAGGGCCCCGTGAAGCTCTGCGCTGGTCTCATTCTCCCTGCGTCCTCTACCCTCCACTGGACTCCGGGTCCACTGGGTCCCTTGGTTCTCCCATGTCCCCTGGACACTTGAAGCACAGTTCGACCTTGCAACTTTTGGCTTCCTGATTTCTGGACCATCTTCCTCCTCATGTCTCCAAACTGGGCCTCCTCCCTTTGTACAGGCCTTGATTTGTCAATTCTCAGAGAGGCCATTTCCAGTGGCTCCATTAGAGCAATTCTTGACTTGATTTTTCTCTTTTAGTTTGAGACAGTGATTCCTTATGTAACCCAGATGGGCCTTGAATTTTTTTTTTTTTTTTTTTTTTTTTTTTTTTTGAGACGGAGTCTCTGTGTAGCCCTGGGTTCTGGCTTCCTGGAACTCACTCTGTACTAGTCTGGCCTTGAAGGAAGAGAGCTGCCAGCCTTTGCTACTGCATCCTGAGTCCTGGGATTAACCACGTGTGCAGTCACTCCTGGTTTGGCCTTAAATCTGTGATCTTCTTGCCTCAGACTTCCAAGATCAAGGACCAAGTCAGGGCCATCATGTCCGAGTGGATTCTTCTTTATCTTTCTGTTTCCCTCTCTGTCTCCTTGTCCTCCTTCTGTTTCTCCTCCTCCTCTTCTTCCTTCTCTTCCTACTCCCCCCTCCTTTTCTTCTTTTGAAGGCACAGTTTGAGGTCCCACAGGCTTACCTCAAGCTTACTATGTTGCTGGGGAGACCTTGAACTCCTTACCCTTCTGTCTTCATCAAGTGTTCAGATCGCAGCAGGCCTGCAACACGATGCCTGGTTTCTGGAGATTGAGTCTAGAGCCTTATGGAGGCTAAGCTGTAGGCTCAGTCCCCACACCTGGACTTTTCTATCCCACCTTCTTGCTTTGCTATTCTTTTTCTTTCTTTCTTTTTTTAAACCAAAACCATCTTTATTTTTTTTAGTCTTTAAAAAACAAGACAAAACAAAACTCTTCTCTTCCCAAAATAACCATGATTAGCTTAGAAAAATGGATGTATATCTTCAGAGTGTTTCCCTTTAACGGAAACTTCATTTTATAGAATCTAAACATTAAAGGTTTGAAAAAAAACAAAGCCAGAATCCAGCATAAGTCAAGGAAATCCACTCAAACTTCAGGCCCTTCTCCAGGAACCAGCATTGTTATATTATTTCCATTTAGTAGAATTTGATCTAATTTTGTAATTCTTCTTCCTTCTGGTGTAATTTCAAACTCTGTGACATCTTCCAACACCATATTGACAAAGTCATCAAATCCTAGAGGTGTACCCACGATGTCTTTATCACTCTTCATCACAATGTGAATTCTTGATCCTATACACTTGGCTACAAGCTCTAGTGGCAGGAGTTGAGACCGGTTCGTGGTCGCGTTAACCGCCATGGCCACGCCGGAAGTGGCCTCTTTTAGTGTTTCTTAATCCAATCTCTCTTCTTAAGCCGTTGACACTTTCAAACATGTCAACCATGGATACCAATCATATCCATCCTAACCCGTCCCCCTCCCTGCTTCATGGCTCTTCTTTCTGTTTTTAAATGACACACCAAGTTCATTTCTCCTTTTTGCTTTCTTTTTTAATAGCACACAGAGGTCAGTCAGGGCTGCCTATTGGAACGCTGACTAATCTTGTTGGCTCCATCTCGGCTGGTAGCCATAGCCACAGTCAGTTCATGTGTGCAATGGCCGGATCATGTCTGGAAGACAGCACTTTACGGCTCTTACAGCCCCGCCCCTTTCCAGCTGCTTCCTGGGCCTTGGGGGTGGGATTGATAGAGAGGTCCCACTTAGCGCTGAGAGCACTGATAGTCACTGCTCATAGTACTTTGGCCACTTGTGGGTCTCTGCATTCGCTGCCGAGCATGGACAAGAGAGGCTTTTTCTTTTTTTTTTTTGGTTCTTTTTTTCGGAGCTGGGGACCGAACCCAGGGCCTTGCGCTTCCTAGGCAAGCGCTCTACCACTGAGCTAAATCCCCAACCCCAAGAGAGGCTTTTTTTGGTTTGAGGTTGAGTGTAACTTTAATTTTTTTCAAAATCCTACTTTTTTTTTTAGTTTAATATATTTTAATAGCAAACTTACAGGAACAACACAGAGACAGACAACGTTAAAAACATGTATTTGCATGTAGGACAACTCTGTTAGAAAAGTGGATGGAATCTACTGTATGATAAAATGCTACAAACACCATTTAGTTGCCGACAATAAGAAATTTTCTTATTCTTTTAAAAAACAATTCCAAATGCTGGCAACTTGTCCAGAAGATTCTAGCAGGTTTATTTATAATTGTTATAAAGTTGAGCTGTTGAAATGTGTTCACTGAAACATTTTGCTTACATTAATGCTTTACATCTTGTATTTACATTAAAAATTCACACACAAATGAACGTGGAGAAACTGCCAATACCTGATTCTGTCCCCTTTGTTTCCATTCCCAAACATAGACTTAGGTACCTTTGACCCCATGGAAAAAATATCTAACATTCAGAACTAATAACAGAAAGAGGAAAAAAATTTTTTTGAGAATGAGATGCTTCCCCTCATAGTGGACTCTTAAGCATGTTCTCCATGTATGCAGTATGCTAGCTGGATATCCTTTGGCGTAATTGTTACACGTTTGGCATGGATAGCACACAGGTTGGTATCTTCAAAAAGACAGGCCTCACTTTCCTCCTGCAAAGCACCAATAGCTTCGCTCCGTAAGCGCAGGTCTGTTTTGAAGTCCTGAGCCATTTCTCCCGCCAGACGCTGAAAGGGGAGCTTGCGAATCAGAAGTTCAGTGGACTTCTGATAGCGTTTGATTCACAGAGTGCTACAGTACCAGGCCTGTAACGATGAGGTTTCTTCACTCCTCCAGTAGAAGGCGCACCCTTGCGAGTGGCTTCTGTAGCCAGTTGTTTCCTGGGTGCTTTACCACCAGTGGATTTATGAGCCATGGTGTGGGCACCTCCTTACTTACACCCCCCCCCCCCCTTCTTCTTCGGCTGGAGCTCAGCAAAGCGCGGTGAAGGCTGCGAACACAATTTCAAATCCTACTTTTAACCGCCCTTTTAGCCCAACACTCACCAGAGGTTTGGGAAGGAAAGGATACAGGGGAAGTGAACCTGTTTAGAAAGGATTCTTTGGAGCAATCTGTGTTGTCAGGAAATTGGCAGTCTAGTTCACAGAAGTCAGCACCAGCAGCTCAATCCAGTTGCAAACACTTTATGGATATATCAGCAGTCCTTTCGGTAGAGTTAGCAGCAGCTGTGGCATGTCCTAGCAGGAAGAGCTAGGCTTCAGCCTCAGCACAAGTAGCAGGAAGGACCAAAGCCAACAGGAACTCCAGGAAAAGTTCTCAGCTCTGCCTCTCTCAGTGAAGCGAAGATCATCGAAGACTCGAGATTCACAAGCATTGCTCAGCCAGCTCTAAAAGAAAGCCAAGCTCAGCCCCTGTCACTGTCTGTCCGGTCCTTTCTATACCCGCCAAACATCACGTGTCCTCCACAGGCCTTGCCTCAGCACGTGAGTCTGTCTCAGCTGACGTCACTCTGCCAATCAGCCCAAGTCCTTGGAAGCAGCGAGAAACCACAGCACGCCACCAGAAGTTTTTTGGTGCGTTTCTCTCTATGGGGTCCCGGCAAATGGAGCTCAGCCATGCACTGTAAGGTGGACTAATATATGCATGTCATAGCAAAGAATCCATCATGTGTCCTTTCACATGCTTCCTTTAGTGGAACATCCTTTCACTTATGTCCACTTTAGGAAAACACTCCTTCATGTGTTTGCCCCAGCAAAACACCATCCAACACAACTGACTTTCCAAAGAACTGTTAAATTTCCACTTCAGTAGAGGCTGGCACTCTATCTTCTGTCTGTCTGTCTGTCTATCTATCTATCTATCATCTATCTTTTATCTATCCATTCATATCTATTTATCTACATACTTATCTATCTATCTATCTATCTATCTATCTATCTATCTGTATCTATCAATCATTTATTAGTCTATCCATTTATATCTTTTTATCTACCTACCTATCCATCCTTATCTATCTATCTATCTATTTAACTATCTATATCTATCTGTCTACCTATCTATTCATCCATCTATCTATCCATGAATGTTTAACACATAACAAGATAACAGTTGTAGGTATTGCCTTGGACCAATGACTGTCTTAGTCATAAGCATGTGACCACGTTTATGGTACCAGGCCTGAAGTCCTTCCTGTGCCTCAGGTCTCAACTCCAATTAAAACCAATTGCCATTATTGCATCAGAGAGTGCGGCTTTCCTGACAGGTTTGTAATGGAACATGCAGGGTAATATCACTGATGGCTTTTCTACCCCAGTGACGTGCACAGCACATTTTAAGACTATGCAGTTTAGCCAGCTGGAAGGAAGTTCTCTGTCAGTTCCAGCTTGATGGCTTTGTCTTGCAACCAGAGTGTATTGTGTGCCCAGCAATGGGGCCTTACCACTGTTCACACTTTCTACTGTGCTGTTTAATCACACTTCCTTACTTATGGTCTAAGTCTCTCCTATAAAGTGGAAGCTTACCAAAGTTACAAACTTTCCTATTTTACATTGATGATCTTATTTCCAGCACATGATGTAAGGGTCCATGACTCGCCGAAGAATGGTACCTCAGACTCAAATAGTATGTAAATGCAGTGTTTTATTCTGCAGAAGTCCAGCACGCTGGGGTCTCCCATTACCAAGATAGAGAGACAACCAAGTGAGCTTGCAGGTCTGATTTAAAGTGCATTAGAGAATTCCAGGGTAGGTGACCTCTATGTTAATCTGTTGGACCCATCTCTATAGACATTCCATTACTAGGGTGTGGTGACTGGGAACTTGCTGGAAAGGTCTGGAAACTGTCGCTGAGGAAGAAGCTGAGGAAGTCTGGAAACTGCTGCCGACCCATTGTCCTTGCCTCAGGCCGGGTGGCAGGGTAGTTTCTGAGGTGTGTACTTGCCTGGACTTGCCCAGTTCTTGGAAACAGAGATTTAGGCCTAGTCTTCTTAACGGCCAATTTGAAGCCTGTCTTGGAATCAGTCTGACCTTCTCAATGGAACGCATGTGCTCTGCCACACAAAGTGGAGAACCTGTGAATTTGGGTAAATGAATAACTCCTCTCCCTTCCAGACCAGACCAAGCTCACACAGCAGCCAGTGTCCTGACAGACCACGCTGATCACACCTCTTCCTCCCTGAACGCCTTTCAGCCTCCACCTCTTCCCCGCTCTTCAAGACCATCCACCACCCAGGTCTGGCCATCTCTTCAGGTCATGTCTGTCCTCTCCACCATGAAACTTTATGAGGACAAAAGTACATGTATATGTGCATGTGTGCACACACACAAAGAAACCCACACACATACGTCTGAACACATGCAATAAAGACCAACACAGTCAAACTCTCTTCTCAAGATTCTGGTCAGCACAAGCCACCCTCCGAAGCTCAGGGGATCCTTCATTACCACAGTTGAGCTGAGCTGTAACCCTTATAGAGGCTGCTCCTCCACCATCTTCACCCCAAGATTCAGAGATGCGGATGCTTCTGTTGGAATGGGAGGAAGAGCAGAGCCCTTCCCCCTTAGTCTTTCATTTGGCTTTCAATGTGTTTTCCCAGGGGCATCTCAAAATGGATGATCTCCCTCAATGCTGACTGGAGAACTAGAGTTGCAGGAAGTTAAATGCATGTGTGGGGGAGGGGGAGGTTGGGAGGAGGGGTTGGGAAGAGTCTATGGTCATACATAATGGGACAGCGGACAACTTGAGAGGAGGTGGGCTCACTGGCTGAGCTTGGCCCTATGGCACTGCGTGCTTAGCAGCAGACACTACGTCTAAGTAGTTTGTTGTTGCTGTTTTTGTTGTTGTTGTTGTTGTAAGGGGGACATTGAAGCAGGGTCTCACTCTTAGCCCAAGCCTGAAACTCACTATGTAGAAAGGCTGTCCTCCTTCTTTCCACCCTCTCCCTGGTGTTTCCTGAGCCTTAGGAAAAGGATAAATGGAGAGGAGACCCACTCAGTGCTGAGCAACCAGTAGTCATTGTTCTTAGTGCTTTGCCCATTTCTGGGTCTCTGCATTAACTGCCAATCACTGAGGTCCCTTTGCCTCAGCCTCTGTGATTTCAGTAAGAAACCCTGCCTTAATCAGAAGGTATCGAGTGACTGAGACATGGGTGCACATGCAGGCATACTCACATGCACGCACACCGTCATAGAATTGCACATACACACTCACACATGCAAGAGGGAGGCAGAAAACGTTGGGCTGGCTAGTTTTATGTCAGCTTGACAGAAGTCATCTGAAAGGAAGGAACCTCGACCGAGAAAACGTCTCTATAAGATCTGACTGAAAAGCATTTCTTAATTAGTGATTGGTGTAGGAGGGCCCAGGGTTCTATAGGAAATCAGGTTGAACAAGCCTTGAGGAGCATCAGCAGGCAGCACCCCTCCATGGCCTCTGATCAGCTTCTGCCTCCAGGTTTCAGGCCTGCTTGAGTTCCAGCCCTGACTTCTTTCAGTGACAGACTTCTCTGTGAAAATGTAAGTCAAATAAACCCTCTCCTCCCCAGCTTGCTTTAGACTGTGGTCTTTCGTCACAGCATAGTGACCTGACTAGGCCAACAGGCATTTATGATAAGCCCCATCCCTTCAAAGTGATATCGGTCCACTCAGGAGGCAGAGCCCCTGTGACCCTAATCATCGTTCTTCTTTTGAGATGCGGGCAATGGAACCCAGAGTCTCACACACGCTCGGCAAACATTCTCCTTTAGAGCTACAACCCCAGCATCTGACTGCCTTGTGAGAGCTCCACCTCTCGATACCAATCCTGCAGGGATTACATGTCCAGGACATGAACCTTGGGGCACATTCAAATGTTTCGAGGACACAGATGGTCAGCACATGCTGGCAGTTCGCATTCCCTGCCGGGGCTTCTTGCAATTCCTCAATCCCCGTGTCTCTCTGAGCTGTCCCATGACATGACCGATAGTCTGCATATCTGAGCCTGTAAACCACAAGGACATACTGAGTTTATTACTTCATCCCTTAAGTAAACAGAAGGCTTGCTGTGGTGCAGAGAGGAGCGAGCAGAGGAGATTATAGCTGCCAAGCAGCTCACAGTCCAGTGGTGGGCTGGGTGGGAAGCGAGAGGAGGATGGGCTTTACACCTGTCACGCCATGCAAACATCCATGGAAGAGTCAAGAACAGAGGGGAGCTGTCTAGTAGGTAGGGTGGGGGTACGATCACAAGACGTCAGTTTCCAGCTGCTCTTGCAGTGGGGAGATACTGCAGAAAGACTCCCGCTGTTCTAGAGGCCTGGGGGGAATCCAGTTTCCTCACTCACCTGGAGGATGGGGTCCACGTGTGTTAGAGCTGGGAGACGCTTCAGGTAGAATGTAGACACGGAGGGTCAGGAACGAAGTACTGGCAAGCCCCTGAATGCCATGCCAGTATTAGGACTCCACGACTATAGCTAGCACAGAAAGACTGAATGGGTATGTATAGAAGATATAGGAAGCCCGGGGAGGCGGCCATCAGGTGGCCATCAACTTCCCCTTGACTCTTTGATGCTGACAAGGATTTTCTCAAAGTAAAAGAGAGAGTTCTGCTCACTCGGTTTCAGGGCCGGCATCTTCATCCCATCTCTCAGACAAATGTCACAGAAGCCATAGCACAGGAGAACTGCAGACTGTTCCCCACTGCTGAGACGCACGGGAGGCCATGTTCTTGTTTGGACCACTGACCCTGAGTGATCACAAAAGGTCTGGTGAGCTGATCTTGAAGAGAGATACTGCAGGAAGACTCCCTTAGGAGCCTGTTATAGAGGCATGGGGCAAGCCAGTAGTCACACTCATCTGGAGGATGGGCTCCACATGTAGACCTGGGAGGCATCTCTCTCTCTCTCTCTCTCTCTCTCTCTCTCTCTCTCTCTCTCTCTCTCCTCTCCCCCTCTCTCTCTCCCTCCCTCCCCCTCTCTTGCTCTCGCTCTCTCCCTCTCTCTCCCTCTTCTCTCTCTCTCTCTCTCTCTCTCTCTTGCTCTCGCTCACTCTCACTTGCTCTCTCTCGCTCTCTCCTGCTCGTTCTTGCTCTCTCTGGAGTAGCCAGCATCCACTGGAGACCTGGGGTCCCTCTTGCTGCCAGATGGTTGAAGGAATTCATACCACCTGCCTTTCCTTTCCCTCTTTTCACTTCTCAGAAATGGGTGTGAAATCCGAAGGTGGGAGCAGAGTGGCTGCTGCCCTCCACTACTGTTTGGTGTCTTGCTCCTAGGCCTGGCTCTAAGACTTCCAGGTTCCTGAAACTTAGAGAGTCCGTTGTGTTGACTGGGCTCCATGTGCAGGTGTCCAGGCCATCAGCATACAGGTTGTCCTTCTCTTGCTCACCCTCAGTGTACTGCAGCCCTGAGACGGAGCAGAGACCTGCTGAAGCCTGCCAGTAGTAGCAAGCCCTTGGGCCACTTGTGCCCTTCTGAGTGATCCTGGGATTCGAGCAACAGTAGGAGTCCCCACCCCTACCCCCAACAGGACACTGTTCAGGTGGGACACTCAGCTTATTGAAGTCTCATAGCTAGGGAGAGTTTGGTCTCTAAGTGGGGGGGGGGGGGGGGAGAAGAAGAGGGAGAGGGAGGGAAAGGGGGAGAGGGAGAGGGAAAGGGAGAGGGAGGGAGGCCAAAAGGGAGCACAATCACCAACCTTGGGGCTCAGTATCCCAGGCGGCAGGTTGTGAGAAGCGTTGGTGGTTGTTTTCTCCCTCCCTCCCTCCCTCCCTCTCCCTCTCCCTCTCCCTCTCCCTCTCCCTCTCCCTCTCCCTCTCCCTCTCCCTCTCCATCTCCCTCCCCTTCCCCCCCAGGGATGGGTGTGTAATACAAAGCCTCACACATGCTAGGCAAACAATCTTCAGTTGAGCTACATCTCTGGTCTCTTGCTGCTCTCTTAAAGGCTGGTCAGGAGTCTGTGTGAAGGCTCTAGAGTGGTCAGGCTGCTCTATGGCTTTACCATCTGTTCCCTGCAGAGGGGTATCTGGGGTCAGTGGAGGTAAAATCTAGCTAATGTCTAGTAAGCTATGTGCCCCGATGACAAGGGTGTGTGTCCCCGGATAAGAAGTTGCCTTCAGTGTAAACATGCACGGAAGGGGAACAGGAAGCTGGGGTGCAAAGGAATTTTCACTTTGTGGATTAATGCCAGCTTCTTGTGAATGGGAACCTGGAGCATTGCATGAAGAGCAGAAGTAAGATCTGGGGAAGCTCCTTCTGCCCTAGAGAGAGCTATCCTGGTGGGGGATGGGGCAGGAACCGGAGCAGGGAGAGCATTTGTCATTTTGCCCTCTCTGCTGTAAACTGACACCTTCTGTGTCAACACACGGTCTGAAAACACCCAAGTGTCTGGCCCTGGCCCAGGGGGAGAAGAACCTCAGCCTTGTCCGATAAGGGCACTTCCTTGTATTCCTGATGCTATAGGGGAACGGAGAGATCCTCAGATTCCTGGATTTCTTAGAGTGATAAATCACCAGGCATTGTTTTGCAGAGATAAGCAGCCTAGCTTGTAAGCTCCGCCACACATTCCTTTGCCTTACAGGCCCCTCCCCAGGCTCAACTCCCTCTTCTTCCTCCAGGTCTTCCTATTTATGCCTCTGAGTTCTTGGTCCAAAGTCCTTCTAATGCTTCTCAGACCCACTTCCTGGGTGACTTCAGGATAGAGATGTCCCCTCTACCTCCTTCCTCATTTTTCCTAGACAGCATGAATATTATTGTTATTGAAGTGCCCGGTGCCACTCTTCTCTACCACATGGTGCAGACACTTTTTTAGCCCCACCAGTCCCTGGAGAAGTGGGTGGGGATGGGTAGACTAGAAATCCTTAGTTTAAACTGAGGATAGGAACCTGCCCAAGCTTCTCTGAATCCCGATTTCTTCTATCTCTGGTCCCATTTTGTAGACCGTAGAGTAGACTCCTCAGGAAGGAGTGTGAGAAGGAGGCAGAGACTGGAGCCTTACACCAACACTCTCTCCTACTCCAGTTCCAAGCTGGGACAAAGCTGCCAGTGTAGGACCTGTAGGGAATCGGTATGGTTAGGAGCAGTTACTGTGTGACTCCTGCAAGTCCCTTGCCTTGCCTGGGCCACAACACTGCCTCTCGTTAAGGTGTGTGTGTCTGGGCAGGGAGGCACAGGGGGTCCGGCCCAGCCTATTGGCTGAGTACCAGCCCTCTGGTGCCCTCCTTTCACTTCTACCCATCCCAAAGCTCATGTTATCTCAGGAAATTGGTAGTTTTTGCCTCCAGAAGCCATCTGGAGACTGACCTCAGGCCAGCTAGCTGCTATCCAAACAAACTGCCCATAGGTTGCTCACATTTACTGATCATTTACTCAGGACAGAGCCCACATGTTGAGCAACATGTGCTGAGAACAGACGTACACACCCACAGAGGCCACCCAGGTTTCGAAGAAGCCTAATCTTACTATCCTTCCATCTGCCTACCTCGAAACCCACCAAATATTTCCCTACCAACTCCTAGTCATGAACCAGGCTCTGGATAGAAAATGCAAGGAGAGGGAGGGGAGAAAGAAGCAGAGGTCATCACTTAAAACAAGTACCCTCTGGCATCAAAATCATTCTGGAGGCCAGGAAGAGACCAGTGTCTCTCTTTAAGTAGGTGTCAGACTCTTAGTCTCAAGGCAAGAATGGTAGTTACGTGTATGAACTCTAAAAGCAATCTGGCCCTGCAATTCATACTAGGGGGAAATATCATTATTCGTGATACCAAGAGGTGACTTCATCCAGAAAATTGGGGAGATAAAGAAAGCCAAGAGTTGCTGGGCATCTCAGGCTCTCCTCTGGGCTTTCCAACCACCCACTCTGCAGTCGGAAGATATTACCGATGTAGTGGTAATTAGTAAAACCAATTTGTGCTCCTGATGGGTTACATGCGCACACCCGCCCAAGAGCTATCTGGATTTGCAAATGGAACACACACACACACACACACACACACACACACACACACACACACCAGTTAATTTTAAATATGCCTTCACTAGCTCAAAGGCAGAGCAGTTCTAATCCTCCCCTCGGCTAGCACGCATTTCCCTCCAGTTCTCCTGACTCAAGACTTTTTAAATCTGTGTTGGCTGCCCTGTGACCTTCTGGGCAGCCCCTCCCATAGGGCTGATTTCCCTTCCCACCTGCGTCTTTGATGAATTTTCTTCTGCAGCTCTAACTCTGATCTATCTCCCTCTGACACATGGCAATCTCTCTTCTTCCTCCCTTCCAGCTCCTAGCCCTCACCAATCTAAAAGTTCCCACCTCTCTCTCTCTCTCCACCCAGCCTTTGGCTCTTTATTGACTGATCAAAAACTACTTGGGGACAAGGACCTTCAGTATTTGGACGCACAGATTTCCAATATTTGGGACTGGATTAATTCAAAGCACTAGAACCAATCCCCAGCACACCAATCTTTGTAAAAATGTACTTTACTTGGAATATGTGCATGTATGTGTGAGTATGTGATGAGGTACAGTGTATGGTCATGTTGAGTTTGGGTGCCAAAGAGACCAGAAGAGGGGATCAGAGTCTTTGGAGTTGGAACTTTTGGTGACTGTGAGCCAGCAGAAAGGGCACTGGAAACCAAACTCAGGTCTTCTGCAAAAGCAACACTTGCTCTTAGTGGCTGAGCCATCTATATCTCCAGCCCTTCTCACTTGTCTTTATAAACGCTAGGGAGGGTGGTTTCATATCCTGGCCATATTTTGGAGCTCAAAATCTCTTGCAGAAATGTAGAGATGCTCAGGTGTTCTTGCTTGAAACAAGGACTCATGTAGCCTGATGTCATGGTAAATAATATTTAGGGGTTTCTACCCTACCTTAGATCATTTAGTTCCCAAACAAAAGACATAAAACCGTTATATTTATAAACCTTAAAGCATTAGAGCTGAGTAGATACCAATCCACTATGCTATTTCGTCTATTTCCCTGTGGAGATCCCCAAGATATCGCCTGCCATGTTCTGCCTGGGCTGCTTCTACTCCAACAGGCTGACCCTCAAGGCCATGAGCTCACAATCCACCTACCCTTGGTGACATCCTTCTCCCTTCTCCCATCTTCTTCTCCCTCAACAGTCCCTACCTCAGACCCAAAGCCTGGGAACGGAAGCCCCGACTACCTTTCTTCTGCCTAGCTACAGGATACAGGCCTCTTTATTAACCAATCATGGACAGCAGTAGACCATTAATTCATATCAACCTGGCAGCACACGTTCCTCGCCATCTGCCCCAATGTTCTTAGGCTCCTGGATGAAACACACACACACACACACACACACACACACACACACACACACACACACCACCACCGCAGCCTTATATTTTAATATGCCTTAAACAGCTCAATGGTTGGGCCACTCCCAAACTTCCGTGTGGCTAATACCTTCCCTCCGATATTCCTGAGTTATTACTTACTAAAATCTATATTCCGTCTTTGCTCCCCTAGACCCAAAGGTCTGGGGGTGCAGGGGGGCAGGGGCGCTGGGGCCACTCTTTCCTTGGCTCTTACATGATCGGTTTGCTCTTTCTTCTGCACTTCTCAGACTTGCTTCTTACTCCTTTCCTGGCCGGCATGGTGGTTCTGAGTCTTCTTCCTCTCTCTGTCCCATTGCCCTAGAATCCTAAAGTCCCACCTCTGTCTCCCTGCCCAGCCACTGGCCTCCAGCAACCTTACTTACCAATCAGAACCAACTGGGGGCAGGGACCTTTAATATCTTCCATTAGGATTCTCATGCAATTTTGGGAACCCAATTAACATAATGCCGGCATCAGACCAAATCCATAACACTTGGGGGGGGGGGCAAGGTTTTTGCAACAGAAGATGAATGCAGGAGGATCTGCTCATCTTGGAGTAACCAGAACTTGGGGTACAGAATTTAGATTTGAATACATAGAAGCACCAGACCAACCCACCCAGCCCAGGCTGGCAAGCTTACTATACAGACAAGGAAGACCTTGAACTTCTGATCCTCCTGTCTCAAGTCTCACCTCCCTGATGCTGGGATTTCAGATATGCACCACTACATCCAGCTTATAGATATGTCTTGGATGAAGAAATATATTGGGATTTTATTGGCATAAAATTTTGTCATTTGAGTTAGTAACTGCCAATTGTTTGATAGGCGAACTGGTTCAAAACGTGGAGATCAAAGGGTCTCTTGGTTGGTTGGTGACTTAGGCTAGCTCTCGGTCACACTGAAAAGCTGTTGGGTCCAAGATGAGCTGAGGTGCCCTGGCTTTGTGGCTGGTTGGAAGGGACAAAGGACATTCCTGAAACAGCTTCTATTTACTGCACTCATGCTTCCACTCAACAGATACTCAGCGTGAATATAATCTCCCACATTACAGAGAACACAGGCTGGTTGGCAGAGGTGAGGTGGCTATGGAAGTCCATTTTCTGGCATTTGAACACCAGGCATAATGGCTCCAGAGCCAAACGAGACGGAGGTGACTTAAGTATCCACAGGGTTGGCCTGGTTCTTTAGTCCCAGGATATGGGGCAGAACACACCATTCTGGGACTGTGAGGTGAATGAAGGCCTCAAGATCTGGGAAGCCACTGGCAATGAGGGCTCCACCAGGAAGATGTGGGTTTCCGAGATCTTCTAGGTCAGGGTCCTGATAGTCCTTCAAGAGACTAGGGCGAGCTGATGTTAGAACCAGGGAGCAGAAGAAGGGAGAAAAGCGGAGGCCCGCTTGGAGCAGAAACAGGAGAAGTGCGAGGAGATGGGGGGGAGGAGAAGGGGAGCCCTTCCTTGGGCAGGAACCCGGGGCCCCCCTCAGCGCAGGCTGTCCACAAAGCGATTCTGCAGATGGAAGGAATTAAGTGGGAGGGGGAGGGTCCTATGGTGATAGCGAGGAGTGTGTGAGTGTGTGTGTGTGTGTGTGTGTGTGTGTGTGTGTGTGTGGCGAGGGAGACAGAAGGAAGCTTTAAACGAGACACATTTAAAGAGTCGTTGGAGAACATCGAGACGGTCACAGAAATACAATCGGACTAACAGCAAGAGGAGGAACTAGGAGAGGGGAAAAGGTGCAAAAACCGAAATAACTAGAGAGCGCCTGGGAAGTGATGGGAAGCAGCCCACAGTAAAGCCGGCTGAGCATTTGGGCCCAATTGATTCTGAGCTCCGGGCTGGGGAGCTGAGCTGACCCAGGGTAGTGGGGAGGGATTTGGGAGGGGCTGCTCCTGGTGTGTGTGGGGGGTCGGCGGGGGTTCTATATGTGTGGACCCGCCTTCTTTCTTGTCTTGCCCTTCCCCTATATCCATATTCAATGAGCCAACCAATGGGGGAGCGAGGACGGGGCCGAACCGGTCGGGGTGGGGCGGGGTCTCTGTGGACCCCACCCTAGAAGCCGTCCCCGGAGGGGTCAGCACAGAGGCAGATAGCGGATCCCCGGGAGGGGCGGGGCTGGCAGCGGGCAGGGCGGGGCCAAAAGTTTCCTGCCCAACTTTCTCTGCCTCCTTCCTCCGCCCGTGCGCGCCCACTGCTGCAGTTCGGGGAGGCGGCGGCGGCGGCGGCTGGGGACAACGCGCGGGGCGCGAGGCGCGGGACGCGGGGCGGATAGCCGTCCGGGCCCGGGCGGCTGGCAGTGGGCACAGGCTCCCCGGTGCCCGCCCCTCCGCCGGGAGGGGGGCGCGAGCGGGCGGCCGGGGAGGGGCCGACACCGCCACGGCAAAATGAGCCTGCTGTCTGCCATCGACACGAGCGCCGCCTCGGTGTACCAGCCAGCCCAGCTACTCAACTGGGTCTACCTGTCTCTCCAGGACACACACCAGGCTAGTGCCTTCGATGCCTTCCGGCCCGAGCCGCCCGCCGGCGCCGCGCCCCCGGAGCTGGCCTTCGGCAAGGGCCGCCCGGAGCAGCTGGGTTCTCCCCTGCACTCCAGCTATCTTAACAGCGTCTTCCAGCTGCAGCGCGGAGAGGTGGGTGCCCCAGCGCGCGCCAACCCTGCGCCCACTGCCTCAGGGCCTTCTTCTATCTGTTCTGCTCTTCCTGGCATGGCCCAGGCCGGCTCCGCATTGCCCAGCTCGGCTTGGCTTGGCTTCGATCAGCTCTGCCAAACTTGCCGCCCGAAGTCTCTGGGGCACCGGGAGCGCGTCACCTCCCAGCAGAACCGCCCGGAGCAGCTCAGGCCTGGGCAGGGCCCTCCCGCCCCCTCTCTGAATTTGGAGTCTTGCTCCTAGTAAGCAGGCTCGGGGTGTCTCCGGATTCTCTTCAGACTGCTGGGGTGCGGCTAGGGCGGGGAGCCCCTTCCTAGTCTTTCTTTCGCCCAACTCTATCAACTTTTCTGGCTCCTATCCGCTGGAACGGAGGGTTGCAGAGCCTGCTATGAACTCCTCTGAAGGGCCTAAAAGAACCCCCCCAACCCCCCCGTCCTTCATAGTTCTTAACCTGGAGGGCTCTCTGGAAAGCAGTTGTTCTTCCAGGGGCTTTTTCTCCTGTTCCCACCACTTGGGAACTCCTAGATCCACCCTGCAGCTGCTTGCCCTCCCCCAGGCACATAGGAAGTGGTTTTTGAGGGCTTGACCTAGCAGACTGTTCTGTCCCCTGCCTTCCCAGGCTGGAAGGAAATGAAAGGGAAATCCTTGGGGGGGGGGGGGTTAGGCTGTGGCGATGGGAGGGCTCCAGCTGCCTAGTGCCTTCTCCCAAAACCTGGGATGTGTTGCAAAGGCTGCCTGTTCGGTGGATTCGGTTACAAAGTCTACTGGGCAGTGTATGATCCCAGCTAGATAAATACACAGGTGGCTGTGACCTCCCAGCCCCCTTTGCGGGACTTATCCAGAGCCTTCCCAGAATCCCTCTACCAACGGCACCCCACACCCCGTTTACTCCATTTTGGAAATTGCTGGTACCCTCTGTGCCTTTCCCTTGCTCCCTTGTGGTTTCCCTCCGCAGGAGGGGCAGGAGGTAGAGGGAGAGACACACGGGGGTCACTTTCACCTCTGACCCCAGAGAGGTAACGGGGTTGGGGGGGTAGGGGGGGTAAGACCTGTATATGCCGAGGTGTGCTGGGGTTGAGATGTGGCGCCAGGACTTTACCCTTTCTGGTCTCAGGTTCAACACTGCCATGGTTTACAGGAGAACTCACGGACATGTGAAACACTAGCGGAAGGCCGCACCTCTAAGGCTGCCCTGCTGCCCTGTGGAATAGAAGCGGTGCAGGAGGGCTGGGTATGGGGCAGGACTGGAAAGGTGCCTGCAGAGCCCGGAGGGAGAACATTTGCATGCCAAGGTTCTTTATAAACCATAACACATGCTCTCTGCCCCAGGAATGGTTCCTAGCTGGGATCTTCCTTTATATGACAATCTGTTGTCTCTTGGGGAGCTAGCTTTAGGTGACCAATGGCTTTGGAGAACCATTTGTGGAGTATTTCTCTATTGGCTGAGTGTTTTCCATTATTAATTATCTTACCAAACATTTGCTGAGTTCTACACAAGGATGGTGATGAGAAGCCTGGGGCTGGGGGCTGGGAGTAAGCACAGACAATGCGTATGTTAAAGGAGGGTGAGTGATGGGGCACTATCATGGCTTATAATTGGACAGAGGTGCACCCAAGGGAGCAGCTAGCATTACCCAGAGGTCCGGTGACCTGGCAGGGTCCCTAATGAGCCTTTACTGGACTCCCTCAGCTCCCATGCCAGCATTACTTTATTCCTTACATGTGTTCTCTACTGGCTTGCCCATCAGTCACAGATCCTGTCTTTGGAAATTTCAAACCTCCAGGACCCCAGCTGTGGTTCAATGAGACCTACCCCCTACCACTTCCTCTCTGTGTTCCTCAGTTTCGCCCCAGGAAGGGGCTCTGTGGGTGGGGCTGGAGCAATGGTAGGGGAAAGGTGCTCCCATCTTTCTGGGTCCTGGCTTTCCCAGTGCGTAGATTGAATCTTGGTTGTCATCCGGGGGTGGGGGGGTATGTTAGAGGTTGGAGGTTTACATAAACAAGAGAGCATCAGGGGAGCAGACAGCCTGGGCCGGGGAGATCAGAGGGACTTTTCACACTTTAAAGGCTTATGGCTTCCATGGAGGGTTGTAGAGCTGTGCCTCCTGACTTCCAGAAAGCTCTCTTGGGTTCTGGTTCTCTCTCCTCACATCCTAGCCCTTGACCTCTTAAACTCTCTCTCAAACTGCCCCCTCCCCCGGCTGTGCTCTTGGGCCTTTCCTAGTCCAATTGGCTGAGAAGGTGAGAACCCCCTTCCCCCCTAGCTAATGCCACCACTAAGGGGGCTGGGTGCAAAGGCAACAAGTTCTTTGTGGCAAGAAGGAACTTTAGGAAGGGACCCAGGGTCCACAAGCATTGCCATTCTGTTCAAAGCCTGGCAGGACCGGTGGCAGTGCCTGTGGATGTGACTTGCATGCTGACCGCTGACCATAGCCCGTCTGCACCAGCCCCTGTGCCAAGAGCCCACCCCCTCCTGCACCACCCCCAGGCTGCTCCCTCCACAATAGCAAAACACCATGAATGCAGCTGGCATTGGGGGAGGTGAGGACACAGGGCCACAGAAGCCTATTGTGCCCCTGGAACCTCAGCCCTGGGAGCTGAAGACAAGCCAAGGGTCCCAAGTAACCCTCTGGCCCTGGGAGCAGAGAGGAAGGTGGCTGAGTTCACATACAAGTGCAGGAGAAGCTCCAGGAGATGGCCTTCAGGTGGAAGTGTGTTCAAACCCTTCTGGGTTCTGAAATGACGTCTGGTAAACTTAGCTTTCGGAAATGGCATCTGTGGTCACAGCTGGATGTCTTCAGAAAGAGAGAGAGAGAGAGAGAGAGAGAGAGAGAGAGAGAGAGAGAGAGAGCCTCCTTGATCTCCTTGATCGAGCCCCTCTCTCCAGGTGCTACACAGGAGGTGGGACTTAGGAAAGGGATGGAGGGTGGATTGCCTGAATCTTCCTTGCCAAATTCTGTTTGGAATTTAAATTCCCAGCAGTGTAGACACTACAAATTCCACTTCTGGAAAAGTCGAGTTAAGCATTCATTACCTCTTGGACCCTTGGAGGCATTCTCAGAGCCCTGGTGGTCTTTTTACCCTACTCCTGCTACAGCAGGGAAATGAGGCTGCCCCATGTCATTCAACATGTCATTCAGAGTCCTAAGACAAGTTTCTCCTTTTCTCTGAGAATAGAAGTAGCCGGGAAGTGCGGCTCCACTGTGGAATGACCACCCCTCCTTTGTGCATGCTGGGAGAAAAGAAGGCTCTGATAGGCTTGGAAAGCACCACAGTATGCTCACCGGTTCACACAGTGCATGCCAGCCTGGTAAAGGCTCAGAGAAGTTCTGTCATTCAAAGAGTGTTAACAATTCTTCACCCCAACATCTCCTAGACTTAATTCAGCCAGAAGATAGTTTTGGCTCAGGATACAGGCCAGTGTTCTTCCAGGGATGTTCCACTGAGTCAACTGTCTCCTGGGTTGCATAGCTCTAAACTTCAGGAAGCTCTTCTTGGTGATATGAAGTAGAGAGATCCCTGGGTTCATACATCACTTTCCACAGTACTACAGACCCCCGCTTTCCAGCTGTGGCCCGCCCATTGCAGACTGACTTGTTAATGGTGTGAAGGGACTCCAGCCCTTTAGTACAGAGATGGCAAGGAAAGCACATAGGAGAAAGAGAGGGTCGTGTGCAAGGTTCCAGATGGGAAAAGTGGCTCGCGTCTGTAGTCCTAGCTTAGGAGGGTAGCCATGAGTTCAACAAGGCCAGCCTGGACTCGAGTAAATCCCTGTCTCAAAAACAAAATAGGGATTGGTGGGTAAAGGCTCCTGCCGCCAGGCCTAACCACCTGAGTTTAATCCCTGGGTTGCACATGGCAGAAGGAGGGAACCAACTCCTGCAAGTTGTCCTCTGACCTCTATATGCATGCTGTGGTGTGTGCCCATAAACACACACAGCTAAATAAATAAGTGTAAACATTAAACACAAGCTAAAGTTCCCAGTCTACACAATTGCAGGGAGTTTGGATGAAACACCACCTGGGCCTACAGCAAGTATCCAGAGGGTCCCCAGGGGACCCCTCCCCTTGGGATGCTGAACAGTAACTCAGGAGGCTGACACTTGGGAGGGAGTGTCACAGGTAGCACTCTCCTCAGTTAAGTTGCCTGGGCTCAAAGGGAGACCATGCCTTGGGTCATGTAAATCAGGTGGAGGGAGGGCAAGGGCTTCAGTAATAAATGTTTAGTGGCCACAGAGATCCAATGTGGCCTATATGGGGACTAGGAAGCAGCAAGCTGCCCTGTTTTGTTTTCTGAGACAGGACCTCACCCAAGCCCAGACTGCCCTTGAATCCATAGCCTATGGCATGTGCCACCACCTCCAATGGGACCGTGGACAGCAAGGCTCTAGAATGCAGTTCCTTGTCAAGTTGCCATTACGTAGAGAGCAAAGTAGAGAGAGCCTGGATGACTCAAATCATCAGCAGAGCTCGAGCTAAGCCAATTCTGCATCCCAGCCTGGAGCTATCCCTGTAGCCTGTGATACAGCAGGTCTCCAGGCTAGCTCCTACCTGCATGTTCTCGGGCTGCTGTGTGTACGAAGTACTGGGACTTCCTATCCAACCACAGAGCCTCTGATGTTTTGTCTGAATCCAAATCTTTTGTTTGTTTGTTTTTTAAGACAGAATCTCATAAAGACCAGGTTGGTCTCAACTGTACTCCATGGCTAAGGATGGTCTTGAACTTCTTTCTGATCTCCCTGACTCCACAAGTACTGGGACTATATCATGTCCTGTTTAGGTGGTGCTGGCTATAAAATCCATGGCTTCCTATATGCTACGGAAGTACCCTACCAAGAACCTTTAACCTTTAACCCTGAACCCCAACTCCTTTAAAGAGCTCGTCATGGGCTCTTGTGTAGGTACTGGGTTTCCTAATATGTTCCTGCTCTGATTGGCTTGGTTTAGGAGACACAGAGGAGAAAAACATATTTTCCTATTTTATATCTATGTCCCTGCCTGGGGCAGTTGCTTTGTTGTCCAGAAGAAAAGGTTGCATTCAGAGACCTAGAACAGAATCAAACATGTGCCATTGGATCTGTTTCTCTCTCTCTCTCTCTCTCTCTCTCTCTCTCTCTCTCTCTCTCTCTCTCTCCCCTCTTCCCTCCCTCCCTCCCTCTCTCTCTCTGTATGTTAGTATATCTTCTGTAGCTCAGAAGCACCCAGCAGTCTCGTGTGCCCAAGCCTTTACAGTTGCTGTTGATCCTACCTGTGGTATTTTCAGCCCAGTCCCGATGGACAGATTCCAAGGCACTTCCTCATAGGACAAATGGATTCTCTTGTGGGAGTCGAGGGACCGCTGCTTTAGGGAGCAGTTCTCTAGCTGCTTTAACAATATGGGCCATGGTAGCCAAGGTGTGATGTTTTAGGGCAGGCAGTAGGTTAGGCAGCTGGGCTGCCATGCACTGTGCAATGGTGGTGTCTCTCGGTAGCTCTGTTGTCAGACTTGGGAGTAGCAATCCTACCTCTGATGCCCAGTCAGTAATTGAGCTACACTGGCTGCTCAGCTCATTCTACTAGGTGGGTAGGGTAGGGCAGATGGCTTGAAACCTGCTTTCTCTTCTGTCTTCGTCCCTGTGATGTAGTAGATGGTCTCCCTTGTCTCAGCCTCCTGCGTTATCTCAAGGAATGAGTGTTTATTAGTGGCTAGATTAATTGCAAGGGGCTGACTTGGGAGATGGTGAAGCTTTATCCCTAGCCATGCCCTGGTAGTGGCTTAAATAAGTAAGCAGATGGTCCTTACCTGTTTGTTCACGGGCATCTTTGAGAATCTTAAGGCGTTTGGAGTCCGTGGTGTGAGCCCAGTACACATGGCACAAGTACACACACCTGCCCATGACTTCACAGTTTGTGGACACTCTCACTTCACAGTGGATCCCAGCTCAGGCCTTGCTGTAGAGGACATGGCCTAAGCAGTAACCTGCACTGGCTAATGCTACAGTCCTCCCCGGTCCCTGGTTTTTCAGATTCATGCTTTCTACTTTTGCTTGACAAGTGTGTTTCACGAGTGTAAGGCACAGGGTCCCCAATGCTCTTGTGCTAGCTGGGAAGCCAGTAAGGAGCCCTGATCCATGAGTACCGCCAAGTGAGTGGTGACCCTGTGTTGGGGGCCAAGAAACTGAGGTGGGGATAAAGTCTTTCCTTGGCTCTAGGTCTGCTAGGCTCCATCTGGCATCTACTCTCTACTCCCCTAAGCCCTGGTCCCCATTTCTCTCTGCCCACTTCTTCATCTAAACGAATTGGACATGACCATTATTCTCCGATCTTTTATTGAGCGCCAGCTTTGTAGGGAGAACTATTTCACATGTGAAGGGTAAGCAATGTCTGTACTGGCAAAGGGTCATGATCTCTCTCGATCAGTTCATATGTTCATGGCCCGGGAAAGAAGAATATGGGCAGAACTGTGTGTGGCAGGCAAGCTCTCAGTTACGGTGTGCTTCGTTTTCCTGTGGCCCACTTCTCACCTGTGTGTACTGTCTCCTACACCCCCAACCCGGCGTACACCCTCTGGTGTGCAGAGGATGAATATGCGCCATTCCAGGGGGATCCTAGGGACAGAGGTACAGTTCTCATGGAAGAAGGGGTGTGGTCACTGGTGATGTGTGTGTGTGTGAGTGTGTGTGTCTGTCTGAGTGTGTCTATGTGTGTGTGTGAGTGTGTCTCTGTGTGTGAGTGTGTGTGTGTCTGTCTGAGTGTATCTATGTGTATGTGAGTGTGCCCTCGTGAGTGTGTTTGTGTGTGTGTGTCTGTGTGTGTGAGTGTGTGTGTCTATGTGTGTGTGAGTGTGTCTGTGTGTGAGTGTGTGTGTGAGTGCGTCTGTGTGTCTCTGTGTGTGTGAGCATGTGTATATGTGTGTGAGTGTATATATGTGTCTGTGTATGTGATTGTGTGTGTGAGTGTGTGTGTGTATGAGTGTGTCTGTGTGTGAGTGTGTATGTGTGAGTGTGTCTGTGTGTGCATGAGTGTGTGTGTGAGTGTGTGTGTTGGGTGAAGAGGTGAGGAGGTGGGTGATTTTAGGGGATAAAAAGATAGTTATATGGCTGATGAAAGGAACCCCAGAGAACTAGGGACTAAAATCAAGCTCTTTCCTCTAATACTGTCTTGGGTTAGAGAGCAGGACATAGAGCATCTATATCTGCTCGATCTCCCTGGCCTCTAATACTGTCTTGGGTTAGAGAGCAGGACATAGAGCATCTATATCTGCTCGATCTCCCTGGGCTACCTGGCCTGGCCCTGAACACCACCTTCGCCATTGGCCTTGCCCATGACTGTGTTTATTCTGGCACAGGCTATCTCATTCCCACCTGCTACCCTGCTAGTCCTGCCTGACTGATCTTTATGGTTCAGACTTCCATTCTGTTTGGACTACTCTCGGAAGTGTGCCCACAGCACAGTGCCTGCCGTTCCTCCCTTACCTGTGGTACCTTGCGATAGCCCTGCAGGTGAGTCCAGCTGGTCAGGCTTCTCTGGGGAGAGTGAGTCACAGATTTTCGAGCCTGTGCCTCTGTCCTTCCGAGTCCACAGCAGAGCTGCCTTCCCCAGATTCTCATCCCCTCTCAGAGACCAGAGAGGATGGAACCACATCTTCCTCAGTACCTAGGGCTTTACATACGATGTCACACCCGATGCCATCCTCTGGATCCTTTTTTTTTTTTTTTAAATATATGTGTGTGTGTGTGTGTGTGTGTGTGTGTGTGTGTAGCTAGGCCGTAGAGGCTGTGAGGGTGAAATATAATCAGCCAACACATTTTGACTCTGTTGCCTTGGGCAAATTACTAAGTCTTTTTTGAGTCTCAGTTTCCAGCTCTACAAAAATGAGATCAGTGCTCAGATGAATGGTGTCTTAACAGTCAAGGGGAACTAAGAACAAGAAACAACTCTGTAGAGTGTACAAGAACAACTAGCGTTTAGAGTGAAAATAGAGTGTTCTAATCTACTTTTCTCTGTCAGCCCATCCAGAACTGTGGAGAAGATTCCAGCAATGACTGTGAGTCTGATGCTGTGTCTCCCCACGTGTGATAGAAAGATCCCAGGCTTCTACCAGCTTCTGGGATCTTTGATGCAGGATGATGGTGTAGGCCGGAGGTTTATATCCATCGCATAGTGGGGCTGCCCTCCCTTGGAGAGCAGGGCCTTCAGAATGTATGCATCTAGGCTCTGCTTGCTGGCCCTGCATCGTAGTACATTGCTGATTGCCCTTTATGTTTCAAGACTGGGGTACCCCAGAATCTGGGTGTCTGGACCCAGCAATGGTGTACCTTCAGGGACAATCCCTTCTGTTCTAAGAGAGAAGGATCAACACTCTGCCCAGTCCCTGCAGGCCAGAAAACAACTGGGACTCACCTTTCACCTCTGCGGCCAGAGCTCAAATAGGGCTTTGCAGAGGAAATGCCTTTCTGACCTGCCCAGCCCGCCCTGACCAGGCAAGCTGGACTCTTGGCTCCCGGTTCCACCTAGGCCTGAGCCTCTGCAGTACTCAGAACCTCGGTTTCTCTACTAATAGCATGGGAATGTGGTTGAACCATCTGACTCCTCTTGGATTCTTAGCTCTGCCTGGTGTTTGTCTTGGGATGGTGCTCCAGATAGAAAGCTGTGGCAGTTATAAAGACAGGCTGGGGGACAGTGGAGGCCTGGGCCTTCAGCCTTGCTCTGGCCATGGATCTATTAGGAAAGGCTTATCTGTGACCCTTGGTGGCATCTGGGAGTATTGAGCTGCCACGGAGTGGGGGTGGCTTGCTCAGAGGCCTTTGGCTGTTTGGGGAGACCTGAGGGTCTGTCATGAGTCTAGGAGTACGGCCATAGTCCTGGGAAGAGAACTATTTAGGGGTGTAATTAGTGTAGTTTTGGCATCCACCAAACTTCCCCTTCCTCTTAAAACAGTCTTGAAGGCTGTGGTCTTGTTTAAATCCTATCCAGCAAAAATGAAAGAAAGGAAGAGGGAGGGGGAAGAGAGGAGGGCTGTTATTTTGTGAAATTGCATTTCCCAGCCGTGAGCATGAGTCACGGGGTTTGGAGCTTTGGATTTCTTGTTTGGATAAACTTCTCTCTAAGAGGCCAGGGCTGTGTTGTCCTCAGTCAGGCCAGTTTGGGATGATGGAGTCGGCCGGTGGCTTCCCGGCACAGGACAGGTCTCCCAGTCAAGATGTAGAGTGACCCAGGAGTTGGTGCTCTGAGGCCAGTGAAGGAAGTGGCTGCTGCTGCCCCAATTTTCCAGGGTAGGGGGTCAGGACTGGCAAATCGCTGTCCAGTGGATTCTGAGTTTGGGCTTGGGGAGGTGGAGGACCCTGGAGGTGGGTGGTGGTGGCCACTGTGTCTTAGTGAGGCTCTATGCTCAGTGCCACGGAACTGAACACTTTAAAGTCATTAAACTGGTAACTGCCATTATGGATATTTGGTCACACACAAAAAAATAGGCTTTTGGTCCCAAGCCACTGCTGTGGTGACCCTGAGGTGGAGCCCAGAAGACTGTTTTTGTTGCTCGTTTCCAAGTCACTCAATACAAGTTTTTTTTTTTTCTCCCTCTCCCCTCAATACAAGTTTTAAATGCTCATTTCGTGTGTGAAGTAGTAGGCAGTGACTCACAGGGGATGACGAGTAGCAGCTGTCTTAGTAAGTGCACCATTCCTAGGTTTGGCCTGTCACCATAGCCACCTTGTCTGATTTCCACCAAAGCTGTCCTCCCGTGTGCTTCAGAAAGTGACCCTGTCATCTCATTGCCTCCAGGACGGGAGCCATTGCCCCTCAGGGGATCACTTCATCCTGGGCTTGCCCAAGTGCTAAAGAGTTGGTTCAGACCACATGCAGGCTGGTGCCGGGGTGCTCTGTCTTGGGTTTTGTGCTACACCAGATGGATTCATGTGATCCTGACTGCAGGAAGGATGCTATCCCTGGGCCACCCCAGGTATGGTGTTTGTGTTCTCCTGTGCCCAGGCTCTGGTTAAAATAATGTAAGATGGATAGAGGCCCAGAGAAGGAAAGGGTCAGTTTAGGGTCACCCAGCAGGCATTCAAGGTACTGTCCTACCTGCAAGATGAAGGTTGAGCTCTCTCAGCTGAGTGATCAGTTTCCGAAGATGGAAGTGAGAGATTAGAAGCTACTCTGGTTGGAGTTGGGCAGGCTGTCCTCCATGCTGTAGACCACTGTCGATTTTCTTCTGTCCTTCCCACACTGGAGAAACAGAGGGTCACCCCCGCTCTCCGCTCCGCCTGACCCTCTTTACAAAACAGCTCTTGGTTCCTGGCACCTTGTCTCTATTAGCCTAAGGACTCCTAGCAGCAGGACCTCATCTCCCCATCAGTCCAGGGCCAGAGCTTATCCCGGCCATTTGGGACATCTGGATTGGGCTCAGAGGACTCTGACCACTGTGTCCAGGTTCACTGCTGACTTTCCCGGGGAGGCTGCTGCTTTCTAGCCTTGGCCCTTCACTAGGAAAGGGGAGCTCTTGGCCATTCCTTGCCAGCCCCACCACAGACTCCCCCTTCGCTAAATTCCAGTATGCCATGCCACCTAGAGCCTGTGGTGCCTATAAATAGAGGCTGTATACACCAGGAGGGCCTGAACCCCGTCTGCTGGGAGCTCAAAAGGATGTCTGGTTCCTGTCACGTGGAGATGGGAGAGGTAGCCACTTCCCACTCCAGGCTCTCAGAGAGGTGGCTCACTCAGGCCAGGCTTCTCCAGAACTGGTAGCCACATTGCAAGCTCCCAAGTCTCCTCCTTACTAGGTGGGAGATAGAGTCAACAGAGATATGTCTGAAGTCTCTCCATGCCCGACAAGTGGCTTCCCACAAGGCCGTCTGTGTTAGTCACTCTTCTTGTTTCTGTGGCAAAATATCAGGTAAAAGCAACTCAAGGAAGGAAACTGTACTTTAGCTCACTGTCAGAGGATACAGTCCACCAAGACAGAGAGGTGGTACCATCAGGAGCCTGGGACGGATGACCACAGTGTGTGCACAATTGGGAAAGAGAGGGGGTAAAGACCATTGTGAACCCCATTTGCCTTTTTGTTGAGCCAGGACCCCTGTCCCTGGAATGGCACCTCTCACATTTAGAGTGGCTCTCCCCAAGTTGCCTAACCCAGTCTGGAAGCTCCTTCACAGACACACTGAGAGATTTATCTCCTAAGTGATTCTAGATCCTGTCAAGTTGAGAGTGTTAGCCTCCTCCACATCTGGTGTGGTGTCAAGGACTGATAGAAAGAATGCTTGCAGCTGTTAACATCATCACCATGTACCCAGGGGTCCTCAGGCCCAGACACGTGACAAAGAGCTTTATACTCATGACCTCACTTCACCCTTATGGAAGCCTTAGGGGGTCGCTCTCATCTTCTCACAGAACAGGCGAGGCCCCTGAGGCCAAACCCACAACTAGAGTTAAGATTTGAACTCAGGGAGTTGGGGATTTAGCTCAGTGGTAGAGGCTTTAGAACCGTGTGGATCCATGCTGGGTCCTGGTGACTGAAAGGTTCCTTTGCCACAGCTCTGAAGAGCCTCTGTTCCCACAGACGCTGAGCAGCAGTGTGTATAGGAACGCTTCACCCTATGGCTCCCTCAACAACATTGCTGATGGCCTCAGCTCCCTCACAGAGCATTTCTCGGATCTGACGCTCACCTCTGAAGCCCGCAAACCCAGCAAACGGCCTCCTCCGAACTACCTGTGCCACCTGTGTTTCAACAAAGGACACTACATTAAGGATTGCCCTCAGGTAAGGCAATGCAGCCCAACTGGGCTCTCCCGCTGAGTCTGTGGGTAGATGGGCACCATGGTCTCCCTGGGGCCTTGTGTTTCCATGGTGCTGTTAAAGAAGACAAGGCTGTCTGAGGTAGAGTGGTACAGACCCCACTTACAGACCCCACTTGGGCCCATGGTGCTTGCTAAGCAATCTTCATGGGGGATTCTGGATCCAAACCAGGCCCCCACATGAGGTTCTGGCCCCTCGGGTCCCACAAGTGTTCCTGCAGAGTAGGTCCCATTATAGTGGGGCAGGAGGCAGCCGGCAACCTCTTCATAACTCTCTGGAGGCCCCATCTGCTCACACTCACTTGGAAGGAATGTGGGCTCCTGGCCAGGAATCCAGATGTGCACCCCCTCCCTCAGACCCACCACTGCCTCCTCTGCCTAGACAAAGGAAGGATGAGGGTCCTTGCCTGTTTGTGCCCCAGAATAGGTCAGGGTAAAGGCATCGGGTGCCAAGAGGCCCGGCATCCCTCGAAGGGTGTAGGGCTTGGAGGTGGAGGGGTTGGGGGCAGCCCCATTCTGTCCCTATCCTTTACTGTAATGAAGCAAGACATCTGCAGCCAATGCCACTCTCTGGGTGACTGACAGCCAGTAGATTCAGGACCCTGGGAACAGAAGACAGCACCCATCTTTTTTTAGTGCAGTGTGAGCTTATCAGCGATCCTTTCCCCCTCCTTTTTCATCTTCCCATTTTCCATTTTTTCTTTGATAATGTAGTGCTGGGTTTATT